>NW_027192685.1:1502500-1719575 GCF_949987515.2 Delphinus delphis | reverse complement strand
GATATTGCTTTGTAAGTAAATACCACAACTTCTTTATCCATTTTTCACTTTCTGTGATGTTGAACTTGTACTGTAAACGAGGTTCTTGTAAACAGAGCCGTTCCAAACTTTGGGGTGGCTGTGTCTTTTTCATTTTAATTTCCCTAAGCTATAGGACCATAAGTGGAAGTGCTCTAGGTTCTGTTGCTTTGTTTTTTAGATGTTTCAGGAAACACCATACACTTCTCCTGAGTGTCTGTTGGCAATTTACATCCCGCCCATCAGCATAACAAGGCTCCCAGTTCTCCATGGCCTGTCCTGCCTTTCTGGATTTTACCCTTTTTTCAGATGGCCCTTTTGACCGGGGGGAAGTGAGACTTCATTGTAGTGCAGATTTCCTTTGCAAGCTTGCTTGGTTGGCCAAAAAGTGCGTATGCGTTTTTTCCTGAATATATTCAGGAAAAAACGCATACGCCCTTTTTGGCCAAGTGCATCATTGTGGACGTTCTGCCTCTTTTCCTATGCTTTCAATGCAATTCCAGTCTACCTCCTGAAATTGGTTTCCTGCAATTCTGCTCCGCTTTCAAGTCCTCTTGGCAGCCTTACTTCAGTCTATTTTTGGACGATAGCTGTCATTTATAACTCTGCAGGTTTGTGAATTACAGTGCCCCTGAGCTCCTTTCTTCAACTCGCTTTCTTGTGACCTGGCCGCAACACTGCAGGATGGCTTCAGGCCCTAATCTGGTTCCGGCACGGCACACTGAGCCTTTGGTTATTTCCTCTTCCTGGTGGGAAATGAGAGTTAAATTTGCCCGTCCAGACACCTCCAGCTAGCCTCTCATTGGTTCTCGCTATTCCTGTTCATCTTCCGCAGAAATTGCAAACTGGGCCAAACAGGAGGTTAAAGGCGCTGACTTTCCAAGTGGGGAGAGTGTTAGTAAAGCGTCTGGAATGTTGCACCCGAGTTCCAGGGGAGGAAAACTGAGACATATTTGAACACGTCTCCCATTCACATGGTTGATCATACTTGGGTTCCACATGCATGTTTTAGCTGAAGGAAGAATACCTAAAACCTGGGTAGTTGAAACCCGTGGAATGGGTACCATGTAATATGACTTCAAAGGGTCTTCATTTGCTCACCAAACCTCTCCAATCCTATCACTGCTGCGTTTATGCCCCTGTACACATGCTTGATTCTCTTTCGGAGACATAGCAATCCATAGGTTTTAAGATACTTACTAGTCAGGTACATTCCTAGGCGTTTACTATGGGGTGTTGAGTCCATTTCGTTGAGCAAGGAGTAGCTCTTGTCTATTCCATATTTGGCTTAAGGAACTTTATCTGTGCTCATTTCAATCTCTGGTTTTATGCAGCACCCCAACTCACCTTTCCCCTTAAGCAAGCATAAATTGGTTTTCTAAATTTGAGACCCTGTTCTGTTCTGTAATTCAGTTCCTGTGTAGCCAAGTTTACATTCCGTGTATTACTGATATCCTATGATGTTTCTGTTTCTGTTGACTTATTTCAGTTAGAATCATCATACCTGAATCCACTCATTGTGCTGCTAAGGGCCTGATGACACAGATTTCATTGCTGAGTGATATTGCTTTGTAAGTAAATACCACAACTTCTTTATCCATTTTTCAATTTCTGCGATGTTGAACTTGTACTGTAAATGAGGTTCTTGTAAACAGAGGCGTCCCAAACATTGGGGTGGCTGTGTCTTTTTGATTTTAATTTCCCTAAGCTATAAGACCATAAGTGGCAGTGCCCTAGGCTCTGTTGCTTTGTTTTTTAGATGTTTCAGGAAACACCATACACTTCTCCTGAGTGTCTGTTGGTAATTTACATCCCGCCCATCAGCATAACAAGGCTCCCAGTTCTCCATGGCCTGTCCTGCCTTTCTGGATTTTACACTTTTTTCAGATGGCCCTTTTGACCGGGGGGAAGTGAGACTTCATTGTAGTGCAGATTTCCTTTACAAGCTTGCTTGGTTGGCCAAAAAGGGCGTATGCGTTTTTTCCTGAATATATTCAGGAAAAAACGCATACGCCCTTTTTGGCCAAGTGCATCATTGTGGACGTTCTGCCTCTTTTCCTATGCTTTCAATGCAATTCCAGTCTACCTCCTGAAATCGGTTTCCTGCAATTCTGCCCCACTTTCAAGTCCTCTTGGCAGCCTTACTTCAGTCTATTTTTGGACGATAGCTGTCATTTATAACTCTGCAGGTTTGTGAATTACAGTGCCCCTGAGCTCCTTTCTTCAACTCGCTTTCTTGTGACCTGGCCGCAACACTGCAGGATGGCTGCAGGCCCTAATCTGGTTCCGGCACGGCACACTGAGCCTTTGGTTATTTCCTCTTCCTGGTGGGAAATGAGAGTTAAATTTGCCCGTCCAGACACCTCCAGCTAGCCTCTCATTGGTTCTCGCTATTCCTGTTCATCTTCCGCAGAAATTGCAAACTGGGCCAAACAGGAGGTTAAAGGCGCTGACTTTCCAAGTGGGGAGAGTGTTAGTAAAGCGTCTGGAATGTTGCACCCGAGTTCCAGGGGAGGAAAACTGAGACATATTTGAACACGTCTCCCATTCACATGGTTGATCATACTTGGGTTCCACATGCATGTTTTAGCTGAAGGAAGAATACCTAAAACCTGGGTAGTTGAAACCCGTGGAATGGGTACCATGTAATATGACTTCAAAGGGTCTTCATTTGCTCACCAAACCTCTCCAATCCTATCACTGCTGCGTTTATGCCCCTGTACACATGCTTGATTCTCTTTCGGAGACATAGCAATCCATAGGTTTTAAGATACTTACTAGTCAGGTACATTCCTAGGCGTTTACTATGGGGTGTTGAGTCCATTTCGTTGAGCAAGGAGTAGCTCTTGTCTATTCCATATTTGGCTTAAGGAACTTTATCTGTGCTCATTTCAATCTCTGATTTTATGCAGCACCCCAACTCACCTTTCCCCTTAAGCAAGCATAAATTGGTTTTCTAAATTTGAGACCCTGTTCTGTTCTGTAATTCAGTTCCTGTGTAGCCAAGTTTACATTCCGTGTATTACTGATATCCTATGATGTTTCTGTTTCTGTTGACTTATTTCAGTTAGAATCATCATACCTGAATCCACTCATTGTGCTGCTAAGGGCCTGATGACACAGATTTCATTGCTGAGTGATATTGCTTTGTAAGTAAATACCACAACTTCTTTATCCATTTTTCAATTTCTGCGATGTTGAACTTGTACTGTAAATGAGGTTCTTGTAAACAGAGGCGTCCCAAACATTGGGGTGGCTGTGTCTTTTTGATTTTAATTTCCCTAAGCTATAAGACCATAAGTGGCAGTGCCCTAGGCTCTGTTGCTTTGTTTTTTAGATGTTTCAGGAAACAACATACACTTCTCCTGAGTGTCTGTTGGTAATTTACATCCCGCCCATCAGCATAACAAGGCTCCCAGTTCTCCATGGCCTGTCCTGCCTTTCTGGATTTTACACTTTTTTCAGATGGCCCTTTTGACCGGGGGGAAGTGAGACTTCATTGTAGTGCAGATTTCCTTTACAAGCTTGCTTGGTTGGCCAAAAAGGGCGTATGCGTTTTTTCCTGAATATATTCAGGAAAAAACGCATACGCCCTTTTTGGCCAAGTGCATCATTGTGGACGTTCTGCCTCTTTTCCTATGCTTTCAATGCAATTCCAGTCTACCTCCTGAAATCGGTTTCCTGCAATTCTGCCCCGCTTTCAAGTCCTCTTGGCAGCCTTACTTCAGTCTATTTTTGGACGATAGCTGTCATTTATAACTCTGCAGGTTTGTGAATTACAGTGCCCCTGAGCTCTTTCTTCAACTCGCTTTCTTGTGAGCTGGCCGCAACACCGCAGGATGGCTTCAGGCCCTAATCTGGTTCCGGCACGGCACGCTGAGCCTTTGGTTATTTCCTCTTCCTGGTTGGAAATGAGAGTTAAATTTGCCCGTCCAGACACCTCCAGCTAGCCTCTCATTGGTTCTCGCTATTCCTGTTCATCTTCCACAGAAATTGCAAACTGGGCCAAACAGGAGGTTAAAGGCGCTGACTCTCCAAGTCGGGAGAGTGTTAGTAAAGCGTCTGGAATGTTGCACCCGAGTACCAGGGGAGGAAAACTGAGACATATTTGAACACGTCTCCCATTCACACGGATGATCATACTCTGGGTTCCACATGCATGTTTTAGCTGAAGGAAGAATACCTAAAACCTGGGTAGTTGAAACCCGTGGAATGGGTACCATGTAATATGACTTCAAAGGGTCTTCATTTGCTCACCAAACCTCTCCAATCCTATCACTGCTGCGTTTATGCCCCTGTACACATGCTTGATTCTCTTTCGGAGACATAGCAATCCATAGGTTTTAAGATACTTACTAGTCAGGTACATTCCTAGGCGTTTAATATGCGGTGTTGAGTCCATTTCGTTGAGCAAGGAGTAGCTCTTGTCTATTCCATATTTGGCTTAAGGAACTTTATCTGTGCTCATTTCAATCTCTGGTTTTATGCAGCACCCCAACTCACCTTTCCCCTTAAGCAAGCATAAATTGGTTTTCTAAATTTGAGACCCTGTTCTGTTCTGTAATTCAGTTCCTGTGTAGCCAAGTTTACATTCCGTGTATTACTGATATCCTATGATGTTTCTCTTTCTGTTGACTTATTTCAGTTAGAATCATCATACCTGAATCCACTCATTGTGCTGCTAAGGGCCTGATGACACAGATTTCATTGCTGAGTGATATTGCTTTGTAAGTAAATACCACAACTTCTTTATCCATTTTTCAATTTCTGCGATGTTGAACTTGTACTGTAAATGAGGTTCTTGTAAACAGAGGCGTCCCAAACATTGGGGTGGCTGTGTCTTTTTGATTTTAATTTCCCTAAGCTATAAGACCATAAGTGGCAGTGCCCTAGGCTCTGTTGCTTTGTTTTTTAGATGTTTCAGGAAACACCATACACTTCTCCTGAGTGTCTGTTGGTAATTTACATCCCGCCCATCAGCATAACAAGGCTCCCAGTTCTCCATGGCCTGTCCTGCCTTTCTGGATTTTACACTTTTTTCAGATGGCCCTTTTGACCGGGGGGAAGTGAGACTTCATTGTAGTGCAGATTTCCTTTACAAGCTTGCTTGGTTGGCCAAAAAGGGCGTATGCGTTTTTTCCTGAATATATTCAGGAAAAAACGCATACGCCCTTTTTGGCCAAGTGCATCATTGTGGACGTTCTGCCTCTTTTCCTATGCTTTCAATGCAATTCCAGTCTACCTCCTGAAATCGGTTTCCTGCAATTCTGCCCCGCTTTCAAGTCCTCTTGGCAGCCTTACTTCAGTCTATTTTTGGACGATAGCTGTCATTTATAACTCTGCAGGTTTGTGAATTACAGTGCCCCTGAGCTCTTTCTTCAACTCGCTTTCTTGTGAGCTGGCCGCAACACCGCAGGATGGCTTCAGGCCCTAATCTGGTTCCGGCACGGCACGCTGAGCCTTTGGTTATTTCCTCTTCCTGGTTGGAAATGAGAGTTAAATTTGCCCGTCCAGACACCTCCAGCTAGTCTCTCATTGGTTCTCGCTATTCCTGTTCATCTTCCACAGAAATTGCAAACTGGGCCAAACAGGAGGTTAAAGGCGCTGACTCTCCAAGTCGGGAGAGTGTTAGTAAAGCGTCTGGAATGTTGCACCCGAGTACCAGGGGAGGAAAACTGAGACATATTTGAACACGTCTCCCATTCACACGGATGATCATACTCTGGGTTCCACATGCATGTTTTAGCTGAAGGAAGAATACCTAAAACCTGGGTAGTTGAAACCCGTGGAATGGGTACCATGCAATATGACTTCAAAGGGTCTTCATTTGCTCACCGAACCTCTCCAATCCTATCACTGCTGCGTTTATGCCCCTGTACACATGCTTGATTCTCTTTCGGAGACATAGCAATCCATAGGTTTTAAGATACTTACTAGTCAGGTACATTCTTAGGCGTTTAATATGCGGTGTTGAGTCCATTTCGTTGAGCAAGGAGTAGCTCTTGTCTATTCCATATTTGGCTTAAGGAACTTTATCTGTGCTCATTTCAATCTCTGGTTTTATGCAGCACCCCAACTCACCTTTCCCCTTAAGCAAGCATAAGTTGGTTTTCTAAATTTGAGAACATGTTCTGTTCTGTAATTCAGTTCCTGTGTAGCCAAGTTTACATTCCGTGTATTACTGATATCTTATGATGTTTCTTTTTCTGTGTGACTTATGTCAGTTAGAATCATCATACCTGAATCCACTCATTGTGCTGCTAAGGGCCTGATGACACAGATTTCATTGCTGAGTGATATTGCTTTGTAAGTAAATACCACAACTTCTTTATCCATTTTTCACTTTCTGTGATGTTGAACTTGTACTGTAAACGAGGTTCTTGTAAACAGAGCCGTTCCAAACTTTGGGGTGGCTGTGTCTTTTTCATTTTAATTTCCCTAAGCTATAGGACCATAAGTGGAAGTGCTCTAGGTTCTGTTGCTTTGTTTTTTAGATGTTTCAGGAAACACCATACACTTCTCCTGAGTGTCTGTTGGCAATTTACATCCCGCCCATCAGCATAACAAGGCTCCCAGTTCTCCATGGCCTGTCCTGCCTTTCTGGATTTTACCCTTTTTTCAGATGGCCCTTTTGACCGGGGGGAAGTGAGACTTCATTGTAGTGCAGATTTCCTTTGCAAGCTTGCTTGGTTGGTCAAAAAGTGCGTATGCGTTTTTTCCTGAATATATTCAGGAAAAAACGCATACGCCCTTTTTGGCCAAGTGCATCATTGTGGACGTTCGGCCTCTTTTCCTATGCTTTCAATGCAATTCCAGTCTACCTCCTGAAATTGGTTTCCTGCAATTCTGCTCCGCTTTCAAGTCCTCTTGGCAGCCTTACTTCAGTCTATTTTTGGACGATAGCTGTCATTTATAACTCTGCAGGTTTGTGAATTACAGTGCCCCTGAGCTCCTTTCTTCAACTCGCTTTCTTGTGACCTGGCCGCAACACTGCAGGATGGCTTCAGGCCCTAATCTGGTTCCGGCACGGCACACTGAGCCTTTGGTTATTTCCTCTTCCTGGTGGGAAATGAGAGTTAAATTTGCCCGTCCAGACACCTCCAGCTAGCCTCTCATTGGTTCTCGCTATTCCTGTTCATCTTCCAAGAAATTGCAAACTGGGCCAAACAGGAGGTTAAAGGCGCTGACTTTCCAAGTGGGGAGAGTGTTAGTAAAGCGTCTGGAATGTTGCACCCGAGTTCCAGGGGAGGAAAACTGAGACATATTTGAACACGTCTCCCATTCACATGGTTGATCATACTTGGGTTCCACATGCATGTTTTAGCTGAAGGAAGAATACCTAAAACCTGGGTAGTTGAAACCCGTGGAATGGGTACCATGTAATATGACTTCAAAGGGTCTTCATTTGCTCACCAAACCTCTCCAATCCTATCACTGCTGCGTTTATGCCCCTGTACACATGCTTGATTCTCTTTCGGAGACATAGCAATCCATAGGTTTTAAGATACTTACTAGTCAGGTACATTCCTAGGCGTTTACTATGGGGTGTTGAGTCCATTTCGTTGAGCAAGGAGTAGCTCTTGTCTATTCCATATTTGGCTTAAAGAACTTTATCTGTGCTCATTTCAATCTCTGATTTTATGCAGCACCCCAACTCACCTTTCCCCTTAAGCAAGCATAAATTGGTTTTCTAAATTTGAGACCCTGTTCTGTTCTGTAATTCAGTTCCTGTGTAGCCAAGTTTACATTCCGTGTATTACTGATATCCTATGATGTTTCTGTTTCTGTTGACTTATTTCAGTTAGAATCATCATACCTGAATCCACTCATTGTGCTGCTAAGGGCCTGATGACACAGATTTCATTGCTGAGTGATATTGCTTTGTAAGTAAATACCACAACTTCTTTATCCATTTTTCAATTTCTGCGATGTTGAACTTGTACTGTAAATGAGGTTCTTGTAAACAGAGGCGTCCCAAACATTGGGGTGGCTGTGTCTTTTTGATTTTAATTTCCCTAAGCTATAAGACCATAAGTGGCAGTGCCCTAGGCTCTGTTGCTTTGTTTTTTAGATGTTTCAGGAAACACCATACACTTCTCCTGAGTGTCTGTTGGTAATTTACATCCCGCCCATCAGCATAACAAGGCTCCCAGTTCTCCATGGCCTGTCCTGCCTTTCTGGATTTTACACTTTTTTCAGATGGCCCTTTTGACCGGGGGGAAGTGAGACTTCATTGTAGTGCAGATTTCCTTTACAAGCTTGCTTGGTTGGCCAAAAAGGGCGTATGCGTTTTTTCCTGAATATATTCAGGAAAAAACGCATACGCCCTTTTTGGCCAAGTGCATCATTGTGGACGTTCTGCCTCTTTTCCTATGCTTTCAATGCAATTCCAGTCTACCTCCTGAAATCGGTTTCCTGCAATTCTGCCCCGCTTTCAAGTCCTCTTGGCAGCCTTACTTCAGTCTATTTTTGGACGATAGCTGTCATTTATAACTCTGCAGGTTTGTGAATTACAGTGCCCCTGAGCTCTTTTTTCAACTCGCTTTCTTGTGAGCTGGCCGCAACACCGCAGGATGGCTTCAGGCCCTAATCTGGTTCCGGCACGGCACGCTGAGCCTTTGGTTATTTCCTCTTCCTGGTTGGAAATGAGAGTTAAATTTGCCCGTCCAGACACCTCCAGCTAGTCTCTCATTGGTTCTCGCTATTCCTGTTCATCTTCCACAGAAATTGCAAACTGGGCCAAACAGGAGGTTAAAGGCGCTGACTCTCCAAGTCGGGAGAGTGTTAGTAAAGCGTCTGGAATGTTGCACCCGAGTACCAGGGGAGGAAAACTGAGACATATTTGAACACGTCTCCCATTCACACGGATGATCATACTCTGGGTTCCGCATGCATGTTTTAGCTGAAGGAAGAATACCTAAAACCTGGGTAGTTGAAACCCGTGGAATGGGTACCATGTAATATGACTTCAAAGGGTCTTCATTTGCTCACCAAACCTCTCCAATCCTATCACTGCTGCGTTTATGCCCCTGTACACATGCTTGATTCTCTTTCGGAGACATAGCAATCCATAGGTTTTAAGATACTTACTAGTCAGGTACATTCCTAGGCGTTTAATATGCGGTGTTGAGTCCATTTCGTTGAGCAAGGAGTAGCTCTTGTCTATTCCATATTTGGCTTAAGGAACTTTATCTGTGCTCATTTCAATCTCTGGTTTTATGCAGCACCCCAACTCACCTTTCCCCTTAAGCAAGCATAAATTGGTTTTCTAAATTTGAGACCCTGTTCTGTTCTGTAATTCAGTTCCTGTGTAGCCAAGTTTACATTCCGTGTATTACTGATATCCTATGATGTTTCTGTTTCTGTTGACTTATTTCAGTTAGAATCATCATACCTGAATCCACTCATTGTGCTGCTAAGGGCCTGATGACACAGATTTCATTGCTGAGTGATATTGCTTTGTAAGTAAATACCACAACTTCTTTATCCATTTTTCAATTTCTGCGATGTTGAACTTGTACTGTAAATGAGGTTCTTGTAAACAGAGGCGTCCCAAACATTGGGGTGGCTGTGTCTTTTTGATTTTAATTTCCCTAAGCTATAAGACCATAAGTGGCAGTGCCCTAGGCTCTGTTGCTTTGTTTTTTAGATGTTTCAGGAAACACCATACACTTCTCCTGAGTGTCTGTTGGTAATTTACATCCCGCCCATCAGCATAACAAGGCTCCCAGTTCTCCATGGCCTGTCCTGCCTTTCTGGATTTTACACTTTTTTCAGATGGCCCTTTTGACCGGGGGGAAGTGAGACTTCATTGTAGTGCAGATTTCCTTTACAAGCTTGCTTGGTTGGCCAAAAAGGGCGTATGCGTTTTTTCCTGAATATATTCAGGAAAAAACGCATACGCCCTTTTTGGCCAAGTGCATCATTGTGGACGTTCTGCCTCTTTTCCTATGCTTTCAATGCAATTCCAGTCTACCTCCTGAAATCGGTTTCCTGCAATTCTGCCCCGCTTTCAAGTCCTCTTGGCAGCCTTACTTCAGTGTATTTTTGGACGATAGCTGTCATTTATAACTCTGCAGGTTTGTGAATTACAGTGCCCCTGAGCTCCTTTCTTCAACTCGCTTTCTTGTGACCTGGCCGCAACACCGCAGGATGTCTTCAGGCCCTAATCTGGTTCCGGCACGGCACGCTGAGCCTTTGGTTATTTCCTCTTCCTGGTGGGAAATGAGAGTTAAATTTGCCCGTCCAGACACCTCCAGCTAGTCTCTCATTGGTTCTCGCTATTCCTGTTCATCTTCCAAGAAATTGCCAACTGGGCCAAACAGGAGGTTAAAGGCGCTGACTCTCCAAGTGGGGAGAGTGTTAGTAAAGCATCTGGAATGTTGCACCCGAGTACCAGGGGAGGAAAACTGAGACATATTTGAACACGTCTCCCATTCACATGGTTGATCATACTTGGGTTCCACATGCATGTTTTAGCTGAAGGAAGAATACCTAAAACCTGGGTAGTTGAAACCCGTGGAATGGGTACCATGCAATATGACTTCAAAGGGTCTTCATTTGCTCACCGAACCTCTCCAATCCTATCACTGCTGCGTTTATGCCCCTGTACACATGCTTGATTCTCTTTCGGAGACATAGCAATCCATAGGTTTTAAGATACTTACTAGTCAGGTACATTCTTAGGCGTTTAATATGCGGTGTTGAGTCCATTTCGTTGAGCAAGGAGTAGCTCTTGTCTATTTCATATTTGGCTTAAGGAACTTTATCTGTGCTCATTTCAATCTCTGGTTTTATGCAGCACCCCAACTCACCTTTCCCCTTAAGCAAGCATAAGTTGGTTTTCTAAATTTGAGAACATGTTCTGTTCTGTAATTCAGTTCCTGTGTAGCCAAGTTTACATTCCGTGTATTACTGATATCTTATGATGTTTCTTTTTCTGTGTGACTTATGTCAGTTAGAATCATCATACCTGAATCCACTCATTGTGCTGCTAAGGGCCTGATGACACAGATTTCATTGCTGAGTGATATTGCTTTGTAAGTAAATACCACAACTTCTTTATCCATTTTTCACTTTCTGTGATGTTGAACTTGTACTGTAAACGAGGTTCTTGTAAACAGAGCCGTTCCAAACTTTGGGGTGGCTGTGTCTTTTTCATTTTAATTTCCCTAAGCTATAGGACCATAAGTGGAAGTGCTCTAGGTTCTGTTGCTTTGTTTTTTAGATGTTTCAGGAAACACCATACACTTCTCCTGAGTGTCTGTTGGCAATTTACATCCCGCCCATCAGCATAACAAGGCTCCCAGTTCTCCATGGCCTGTCCTGCCTTTCTGGATTTTACCCTTTTTTCAGATGGCCCTTTTGACCGGGGGGAAGTGAGACTTCATTGTAGTGCAGATTTCCTTTGCAAGCTTGCTTGGTTGGCCAAAAAGTGCGTATGCGTTTTTTCCTGAATATATTCAGGAAAAAACGCATACGCCCTTTTTGGCCAAGTGCATCATTGTGGACGTTCTGCCTCTTTTCCTATGCTTTCAATGCAATTCCAGTCTACCTCCTGAAATTGGTTTCCTGCAATTCTGCTCCGCTTTCAAGTCCTCTTGGCAGCCTTACTTCAGTCTATTTTTGGACGATAGCTGTCATTTATAACTCTGCAGGTTTGTGAATTACAGTGCCCCTGAGCTCCTTTCTTCAACTCGCTTTCTTGTGACCTGGCCGCAACACTGCAGGATGGCTTCAGGCCCTAATCTGGTTCCGGCACGGCACACTGAGCCTTTGGTTATTTCCTCTTCCTGGTGGGAAATGAGAGTTAAATTTGCCCGTCCAGACACCTCCAGCTAGCCTCTCATTGGTTCTCGCTATTCCTGTTCATCTTCCGCAGAAATTGCAAACTGGGCCAAACAGGAGGTTAAAGGCGCTGACTTTCCAAGTGGGGAGAGTGTTAGTAAAGCGTCTGGAATGTTGCACCCGAGTTCCAGGGGAGGAAAACTGAGACATATTTGAACACGTCTCCCATTCACATGGTTGATCATACTTGGGTTCCACATGCATGTTTTAGCTGAAGGAAGAATACCTAAAACCTGGGTAGTTGAAACCCGTGGAATGGGTACCATGTAATATGACTTCAAAGGGTCCTCATTTGCTCACCAAACCTCTCCAATCCTATCACTGCTGCGTTTATGCCCCTGTACACATGCTTGATTCTCTTTCGGAGACATAGCAATCCATAGGTTTTAAGATACTTACTAGTCAGGTACATTCCTAGGCGTTTACTATGGGGTGTTGAGTCCATTTCGTTGAGCAAGGAGTAGCTCTTGTCTATTCCATATTTGGCTTAAGGAACTTTATCTGTGCTCATTTCAATCTCTGGTTTTATGCAGCACCCCAACTCACCTTTCCCCTTAAGCAAGCATAAATTGGTTTTCTAAATTTGAGACCCTGTTCTGTTCTGTAATTCAGTTCCTGTGTAGCCAAGTTTACATTCCGTGTATTACTGATATCCTATGATGTTTCTGTTTCTGTTGACTTATTTCAGTTAGAATCATCATACCTGAATCCACTCATTGTGCTGCTAAGGGCCTGATGACACAGATTTCATTGCTGAGTGATATTGCTTTGTAAGTAAATACCACAACTTCTTTATCCATTTTTCAATTTCTGCGATGTTGAACTTGTACTGTAAATGAGGTTCTTGTAAACAGAGGCGTCCCAAACATTGGGGTGGCTGTGTCTTTTTGATTTTAATTTCCCTAAGCTATAAGACCATAAGTGGCAGTGCCCTAGGCTCTGTTGCTTTGTTTTTTAGATGTTTCAGGAAACACCATACACTTCTCCTGAGTGTCTGTTGGTAATTTACATCCCGCCCATCAGCATAACAAGGCTCCCAGTTCTCCATGGCCTGTCCTGCCTTTCTGGATTTTACACTTTTTTCAGATGGCCCTTTTGACCGGGGGGAAGTGAGACTTCATTGTAGTGCAGATTTCCTTTACAAGCTTGCTTGGTTGGCCAAAAAGGGCGTATGCGTTTTTTCCTGAATATATTCAGGAAAAAACGCATACGCCCTTTTTGGCCAAGTGCATCATTGTGGACGTTCTGCCTCTTTTCCTATGCTTTCAATGCAATTCCAGTCTACCTCCTGAAATCGGTTTCCTGCAATTCTGCCCCGCTTTCAAGTCCTCTTGGCAGCCTTACTTCAGTCTATTTTTGGACGATAGCTGTCATTTATAACTCTGCAGGTTTGTGAATTACAGTGCCCCTGAGCTCTTTCTTCAACTCGCTTTCTTGTGAGCTGGCCGCAACACCGCAGGATGGCTTCAGGCCCTAATCTGGTTCCGGCACGGCACGCTGAGCCTTTGGTTATTTCCTCTTCCTGGTTGGAAATGAGAGTTAAATTTGCCCGTCCAGACACCTCCAGCTAGTCTCTCATTGGTTCTCGCTATTCCTGTTCATCTTCCAAGAAATTGCCAACTGGGCCAAACAGGAGGTTAAAGGCGCTGACTCTCCAAGTGGGGAGAGTGTTAGTAAAGCATCTGGAATGTTGCACCCGAGTACCAGGGGAGGAAAACTGAGACATATTTGAACACGTCTCCCATTCACATGGTTGATCATACTTGGGTTCCACATGCATGTTTTAGCTGAAGGAAGAATACCTAAAACCTGGGTAGTTGAAACCCGTGGAATGGGTACCATGCAATATGACTTCAAAGGGTCTTCATTTGCTCACCGAACCTCTCCAATCCTATCACTGCTGCGTTTATGCCCTTGTACACATGCTTGATTCTCTTTCGGAGACATAGCAATCCATAGGTTTTAAGATACTTACTAGTCAGGTACATTCTTAGGCGTTTAATATGCGGTGTTGAGTCCATTTCGTTGAGCAAGGAGTAGCTCTTGTCTATTCCATATTTGGCTTAAGGAACTTTATCTGTGCTCATTTCAATCTCTGGTTTTATGCAGCACCCCAACTCACCTTTCCCCTTAAGCAAGCATAAGTTGGTTTTCTAAATTTGAGAACATGTTCTGTTCTGTAATTCAGTTCCTGTGTAGCCAAGTTTACATTCCGTGTATTACTGATATCTTATGATGTTTCTTTTTCTGTGTGACTTATGTCAGTTAGAATCATCATACCTGAATCCACTCATTGTGCTGCTAAGGGCCTGATGACACAGATTTCATTGCTGAGTGATATTGCTTTGTAAGTAAATACCACAACTTCTTTATCCATTTTTCACTTTCTGTGATGTTGAACTTGTACTGTAAACGAGGTTCTTGTAAACAGAGCCGTTCCAAACTTTGGGGTGGCTGTGTCTTTTTCATTTTAATTTCCCTAAGCTATAGGACCATAAGTGGAAGTGCTCTAGGTTCTGTTGCTTTGTTTTTTAGATGTTTCAGGAAACACCATACACTTCTCCTGAGTGTCTGTTGGCAATTTACATCCCGCCCATCAGCATAACAAGGCTCCCAGTTCTCCATGGCCTGTCCTGCCTTTCTGGATTTTACCCTTTTTTCAGATGGCCCTTTTGACCGGGGGGAAGTGAGACTTCATTGTAGTGCAGATTTCCTTTGCAAGCTTGCTTGGTTGGCCAAAAAGTGCGTATGCGTTTTTTCCTGAATATATTCAGGAAAAAACGCATACGCCCTTTTTGGCCAAGTGCATCATTGTGGACGTTCTGCCTCTTTTCCTATGCTTTCAATGCAATTCCAGTCTACCTCCTGAAATTGGTTTCCTGCAATTCTGCTCCGCTTTCAAGTCCTCTTGGCAGCCTTACTTCAGTCTATTTTTGGACGATAGCTGTCATTTATAACTCTGCAGGTTTGTGAATTACAGTGCCCCTGAGCTCCTTTCTTCAACTCGCTTTCTTGTGACCTGGCCGCAACACTGCAGGATGGCTTCAGGCCCTAATCTGGTTCCGGCACGGCACACTGAGCCTTTGGTTATTTCCTCTTCCTGGTGGGAAATGAGAGTTAAATTGGCCCGTCCAGACACCTCCAGCTAGCCTCTCATTGGTTCTCACTATTCCTGTTCATCTTCCGCAGAAATTGCAAACTGGGCCAAACAGGAGGTTAAAGGCGCTGACTTTCCAAGTGGGGAGAGTGTTAGTAAAGCGTCTGGAATGTTGCACCCGAGTTCCAGGGGAGGAAAACTGAGACATATTTGAACACGTCTCCCATTCACATGGTTGATCATACTTGGGTTCCACATGCATGTTTTAGCTGAAGGAAGAATACCTAAAACCTGGGTAGTTGAAACCCGTGGAATGGGTACCATGTAATATGACTTCAAAGGGTCTTCATTTGCTCACCAAACCTCTCCAATCCTATCACTGCTGCGTTTATGCCCCTGTACACATGCTTGATTCTCTTTCGGAGACATAGCAATCCATAGGTTTTAAGATACTTACTAGTCAGGTACATTCCTAGGCGTTTACTATGGGGTGTTGAGTCCATTTCGTTGAGCAAGGAGTAGCTCTTGTCTATTCCATATTTGGCTTAAGGAACTTTATCTGTGCTCATTTCAATCTCTGGTTTTATGCAGCACCCCAACTCACCTTTCCCCTTAAGCAAGCATAAATTGGTTTTCTAAATTTGAGACCCTGTTCTGTTCTGTAATTCAGTTCCTGTGTAGCCAAGTTTACATTCCGTGTATTACTGATATCCTATGATGTTTCTGTTTCTGTTGACTTATTTCAGTTAGAATCATCATACCTGAATCCACTCATTGTGCTGCTAAGGGCCTGATGACACAGATTTCATTGCTGAGTGATATTGCTTTGTAAGTAAATACCACAACTTCTTTATCCATTTTTCAATTTCTGCGATGTTGAACTTGTACTGTAAATGAGGTTCTTGTAAACAGAGGCGTCCCAAACATTGGGGTGGCTGTGTCTTTTTGATTTTAATTTCCCTAAGCTATAAGACCATAAGTGGCAGTGCCCTAAGCTCTGTTGCTTTGTTTTTTAGATGTTTCAGGAAACACCATACACTTCTCCTGAGTGTCTGTTGGTAATTTACATCCCGCCCATCAACATAACAAGGCTCCCAGTTCTCCATGGCCTGTCCTGCCTTTCTGGATTTTACACTTTTTTCAGATGGCCCTTTTGACCGGGGGGAAGTGAGACTTCATTGTAGTGCAGATTTCCTTTACAAGCTTGCTTGGTTGGCCAAAAAGGGCGTATGCGTTTTTTCCTGAATATATTCAGGAAAAAACGCATACGCCCTTTTTGGCCAAGTGCATCATTGTGGACGTTCTGCCTCTTTTCCTATGCTTTCAATGCAATTCCAGTCTACCTCCTGAAATCGGTTTCCTGCAATTCTGCCCCGCTTTCAAGTCCTCTTGGCAGCCTTACTTCAGTCTATTTTTGGACGATAGCTGTCATTTATAACTCTGCAGGTTTGTGAATTACAGTGCCCCTGAGCTCTTTCTTCAACTCGCTTTCTTGTGAGCTGGCCGCAACACCGCAGGATGGCTTCAGGCCCTAATCTGGTTCCGGCACGGCACGCTGAGCCTTTGGTTATTTCCTCTTCCTGGTGGGAAATGAGAGTTAAATTTGCCCGTCCAGACACCTCCAGCTAGTCTCTCATTGGTTCTCGCTATTCCTGTTCATCTTCAACAGAAATTGCAAACTGGGCCAAACAGGAGGTTAAAGGCGCTGACTCTCCAAGTCGGGAGAGTGTTAGTAAAGCGTCTGGAATGTTGCACCCGAGTACCAGGGGAGGAAAACTGAGACATATTTGAACACGTCTCCCATTCACACGGATGATCATACTCTGGGTTCCACATGCATGTTTTAGCTGAAGGAAGAATACCTAAAACCTGGGTAGTTGAAACCCGTGGAATGGGTACCATGTAATATGACTTCAAAGGGTCTTCATTTGCTCACCAAACCTCTCCAATCCTATCACTGCTGCGTTTATGCCCCTGTACACATGCTTGATTCTCTTTCGGAGACATAGCAATCCATAGGTTTTAAGATACTTACTAGTCAGGTACATTCCTAGGCGTTTACTATGGGGTGTTGAGTCCATTTCGTTGAGCAAGGAGTAGCTCTTGTCTATTCCATATTTGGCTTAAGGAACTTTATCTGTGCTCATTTCAATCTCTGGTTTTATGCAGCACCCCAACTCACCTTTCCCCTTAAGCAAGCATAAATTGGTTTTCTAAATTTGAGACCCTGTTCTGTTCTGTAATTCAGTTCCTGTGTAGCCAAGTTTACATTCCGTGTATTACTGATATCCTATGATGTTTCTGTTTCTGTTGACTTATTTCAGTTAGAATCATCATACCTGAATCCACTCATTGTGCTGCTAAGGGCCTGATGACACAGATTTCATTGCTGAGTGATATTGCTTTGTAAGTAAATACCACAACTTCTTTATCCATTTTTCAATTTCTGCGATGTTGAACTTGTACTGTAAATGAGGTTCTTGTAAACAGAGGCGTCCCAAACATTGGGGTGGCTGTGTCTTTTTGATTTTAATTTCCCTAAGCTATAAGACCATAAGTGGCAGTGCCCTAGGCTCTGTTGCTTTGTTTTTTAGATGTTTCAGGAAACACCATACACTTCTCCTGAGTGTCTGTTGGTAATTTACATCCCGCCCATCAGCATAACAAGGCTCCCAGTTCTCCATGGCCTGTCCTGCCTTTCTGGATTTTACACTTTTTTCAGATGGCCCTTTTGACCGGGGGGAAGTGAGACTTCATTGTAGTGCAGATTTCCTTTACAAGCTTGCTTGGTTGGCCAAAAAGGGCGTATGCGTTTTTTCCTGAATATATTCAGGAAAAAACGCATATGCCCTTTTTGGCCAAGTGCATCATTGTGGACGTTCTGCCTCTTTTCCTATGCTTTCAATGCAATTCCAGTCTACCTCCTGAAATCGGTTTCCTGCAATTCTGCCCCGCTTTCAAGTCCTCTTGGCAGCCTTACTTCAGTCTATTTTTGGACGATAGCTGTCATTTATAACTCTGCAGGTTTGTGAATTACAGTGCCCCTGAGCTCTTTCTTCAACTCGCTTTCTTGTGAGCTGGCCGCAACACCGCAGGATGGCTTCAGGCCCTAATCTGGTTCCGGCACGGCACGCTGAGCCTTTGGTTATTTCCTCTTCCTGGTTGGAAATGAGAGTTAAATTTGCCCATCCAGACACCTCCAGCTAGTCTCTCATTGGTTCTCGCTATTCCTGTTCATCTTCCACAGAAATTGCAAACTGGGCCAAACAGGAGGTTAAAGGCGCTGACTCTCCAAGTCGGGAGAGTGTTAGTAAAGCGTCTGGAATGTTGCACCCGAGTACCAGGGGAGGAAAACTGAGACATATTTGAACACGTCTCCCATTCACACGGATGATCATACTCTGGGTTCCACATGCATGTTTTAGCTGAAGGAAGAATACCTAAAACCTGGGTAGTTGAAACCCGTGGAATGGGTACCATGCAATATGACTTCAAAGGGTCTTCATTTGCTCACTGAACCTCTCCAATCCTATCACTGCTGCGTTTATGCCCCTGTACACATGCTTGATTCTCTTTTGGAGACATAGCAATCCATAGGTTTTAAGATACTTACTAGTCAGGTACATTCTTAGGCGTTTAATATGCGGTGTTGAGTCCATTTCGTTGAGCAAGGAGTAGCTCTTGTCTATTCCATATTTGGCTTAAGGAACTTTATCTGTGCTCATTTCAATCTCTGGTTTTATGCAGCACCCCAACTCACCTTTCCCCTTAAGCAAGCATAAGTTGGTTTTCTAAATTTGAGACCCTGTTCTGTTCTGTAATTCAGTTCCTGTGTAGCCAAGTTTACATTCCATGTATTAGTGATATCTTATGATGTTTCTTCTTCTGTGTGACTTATTTCAGTTAGAATCATCATACCTGAATCCACTCATTGTGCTGCTAAGGGCCTGATGACACAGATTTCATTGCTGAGTAATATTGCTTTGTAAGTAAATACCACAACTTCTTTATCCATTTTTCACTTTCTGCGATGTTGAACTTGTACTGTAAATGAGGTTCTTGTAAACAGAGCCGTTCCAAACTTTGGGGTGGCTGTGTCTTTTTCATTTTAATTTCCCTAAGCTATAGGACCATAAGTGGAAGTGCCCTAGGTTCTGTTGCTTTGTTTTTTAGATGTTTCAGGAAACACCATACACTTCTCCCGAGTGGTTGTTGGCAATTTACATCCCGCCCATCAGCATAACAAGGCTCCCAGTTCTCCATGGCCTGTCCTGCCTTTCTGGATTTTACACTTTTTTCAGATGGCCCTTTTGACCGGGGGGAAGTGAGACTTCATTGTAGTGCAGATTTCCTTTGCAAGCTTGCTTGGTTGGCCAAAAAGGGCGTATGCGTTTTTTCCTGAATATATTCAGGAAAAAACGCATACGCCCTTTTTGGCCAAGTGCATCATTGTGGACGTTCTGCCTCTTTTCCTATGCTTTCAATGCAATTCCAGTCTACCTCCTGAAATCGGTTTCCTGCAATTCTGCCCCGCTTTCAAGTCCTCTTGGCAGCCTTACTTCAGTCTATTTTTGGACGATAGCTGTCATTTATAACTCTGCAGGTTTGTGAATTACAGTGCCCCTGAGCTCCTTTCTTCAACTCGCTTTATTTTGAGCTGGCTGCAACACCGCAGGATGGCTTCAGGCCCTAATCTGGTTCCGGCACGGCACACTGAGCCTTTGGTTATTTCCTCTTCCTGGTGGGAAATGAGAGTTAAATTTGCCCGTCCAGACACCTCCAGCTAGCCTCTCATTGTTTCTCGCTATTCCTGTTCATCTTCCGCAGAAATTGCAAACTGGGCCAAACAGGAGGTTAAAGGCGCTGACTTTCCAAGTGGGGAGAGTGTTAGTAAAGCGTCTGGAATGTTGCACCCGAGTACCAGGGGAGGAAAACTGAGACATATTTGAACACGTCTCCCATTCACATGGTTGATCATACTTGGGTTCAACATGCATGTTTTAGCTGAAGGAAGAATACCTTAAACCTGGGTATTTGAAACCCGTGGAATGGGTACCATGCAATATGACTTCAAAGGGTCTTCATTTGCTCACCGAACCTCTCCAATCCTATCACTGCTGCTTTTATGCCCCTGTACACATGCTTGATTCTCTTTCGGAGACATAGCAATCCATAGGTTTTAAGATACTTACTAGTCAGGTACATTCTTAGGCGTTTAATATGGGGTGTTGAGTCCATTTCGTTGAGCAAGGAGTAGCTCTTGTCTATTCCATATTTGGCTTAAGGAACTTTATCTGTGCTCATTTCAATCTCTGGTTTTATGCAGCACCCCAACTCACCTTTCCCCTTAAGCAAGCATAAGTTGGTTTTCTAAATTTGAGACCTTGTTCTGTTCTGTAATTCAGTTCCTGTGTAGCCAAGTTTACATTCCGTGTATTACTGATATCTTATGATGTTTCTTTTTCTGTGTGACTTATTTCAGTTAGAATCATCATACCTGAATCCACTCATTGTGCTGCTAAGGGCCTGATGACACAGATTTCATTGCTGAGTGATATTGCTTTGTAAGTAAATACCACAACTTCTTTATCCATTTTTCACTTTCTGCGATGTTGAACTTGTACTGTAAACAAGGTTCTTGTAAACAGAGCCGTTCCAAACTTTGGGGTGGCTGTGTCTTTTTGATTTTAATTTCCCTAACCTATAGGACCATAAGTGGAAGTGCCCTAGGTTCTGTTGCTTTGTTTTTTAGATGTTTCAGGAAACACCATACACTTCTCCCGAGTGGTTGTTGGCAATTTACATCCCACCCATCAGCATAACAAGGCTCCCAGTTCTCCATGGCCTGTCCTGCCTTTCTGGATTTTAGCCTTTTTTCAGATGGCCCTTTTGACCGGGGGGAAGTGAGACTTCATTGTAGTGCAGATTTCCTTTGCAAGCTTGCTTGGTTGGCCAAAAAGTGCGTATGCGTTTTTTCCTGAATATATTCAGGAAAAAACGCATACGCCCTTTTTGGCCAAGTGCATCATTGTGGACGTTCTGCCTCTTTTCCTATGCTTTCAATGCAATTCCAGTCTACCTCCTGAAATCGGTTTCCTGCAATTCTGCCCTGCTTTCAAGTCCTCTTGGCAGCCTTACTTCAGTCTATTTTTGGACGATAGCTGTCATTTATAACTCTGCAGGTTTGTGAATTACAGTGCCCCTGAGCTCCTTTCTTCAACTCGCTTTCTTGTGACCTGGCCGCAACACTGCAGGATGTCTTCAGGCCCTAATCTGGTTCCGGCACGGCACGCTGAGCCTTTGGTTATTTCCTCTTCCTGGTGGGAAATGAGAGTTAAATTTGCCCGTCCAGACACCTCCAGCTAGTCTCTCATTGGTTCTCGCTATTCCTGTTCATCTTCCACAGAAATTGCAAACTGGGCCAAACAGGAGGTTAAAGGGACTGACTCTCCAAGTGGGGAGAGTGTTAGTAAAGCGTCTGGAATGTTGCACCCGAGTACCAGGGTACGAAAACTGAGACATATTTGAACACATCTCCCGATCACATGGTTGATCATACTCTAGGTTCCACATGCATGTTTTAGCTGAAGGAAGAATACCTTAAACCTGGAGAGTTGAAACCCGTGGAATGGGTACCATGCAATATGACTTCAAAGGGTCTTCATTTGCTCACCGAACCTCTCCAATCCTATCACTGCTGCGTTTATGCCCCTTACACATGCTTGATTCTCTTTCGGAGACATAGCAATCCATAGGTTTTAAGATACTTACTAGTCAGGTACATTCTTAGGCGTTTAATATGCGGTGTTGAGTCCATTTCGTTGAGCAAGGAGTAGCTCTTGTCTATTCCATATTTGGCTTAAGGAACTTTATCTGTGCTCATTTCAATCTCTGGTTTTATGTAGCACCCCAACTCACCTTTCCCCTTAAGCAAGCATAAGTTGGTTTTCTAAATTTGAGACCCTGTTCTGTTCTGTAATTCAGTTCCTGTGTAGCCAAGTTTACATTCCGTGTATTACTGATATCTTATGATGTTTCTTTTTCTGTGTGACTTATTTCAGTTAGAATCATCATACCTGAATCCACTCATTGTGCTGCTAAGGGCCTGATGACACAGATTTCATTGCTGAGTGATATTGCTTTGTAAGTAAATACCACAACTTCTTTATCCATTTTTCACTTTCTGCGATGTTGAACTTGTACTGTAAACGAGGTTCTTGTAAACAGAGCCGTTCCAAACTTTGGGGTGGCTGTGTCTTTTTGATTTTAATTTCCCTAAGCTATAGGACCATAAGTGGAAGTGCCTTAGGTTCTGTTGCTTTGTTTTTTAGATGTTTCAGGAAACACCATACAATTCTCCCCAGTGGTTGTTGGCAATTTACATACCGCCCATCAGCATAACAAGGCTCCCAGTTCTCCATGGCCTGTCCTGCCTTTCTGGATTTTACACTTTTTTCAGATGGCCCTTTTGACCGGGGGGAAGTGAGACTTCATTGTAGTGCAGATTTCCTTTGCAAGCTTGCTTGGTTGGCCAAAAAGGGCGTATGCGTTTTTTCCTGAATATATTCAGGAAAAAACGCATACGCCCTTTTTGGCCAAGTGCATCATTGTGGACGTTCTGCCTCTTTTCCTATGCTTTCAATGCAATTCCAGTCTACCTCCTGAAATCGGTTTCCTGCAATTCTGCCCCGCTTTCAAGTCCTCTTGGCAGCCTTACTTCAGTCTATTTTTGGACGATAGCTGTCATTTATAACTCTGCAGGTTTGTGAATTACAGTGCCCCTGAGCTCCTTTCTTCAACTCGCTTTCTTGTGACCTGGCCGCAACACCGCAGGATGGCTTCAGGCCCTAATCTGATTCTGGTACGGCACGCTGAGCCTTTGGTTATTTCCTCTTCCTGGTGGGAAATGAGAGTTAAATTTGCCCGTCCAGACACCTCCAGCTAGTCTCTCATTGGTTCTCACTATTCCTGTTCATCTTCCGCAGAAATTGCAAACTGGGCCAAATAGGAGGTTAAAGGGACTGACTCTCCAAGTCGGGAGAGTGTTAGTAAAGCGTCTTGAATGTTGCACCCGAGTACCAGGGGAGGAAAACTGAGACATATTTGAACACGTCTCCTGTTCACACGGTTGATCATACTCTGGGTTCCACATGCATGTTTTAGCTGAAGGAAGAATACCTTAAACCTGGGTAGTTGAAACCCGTGGAATTGGTACCATGCAATATGACTTCAAAGGGTCTTCATTTGCTCACCGAACCTCTCCAATCCTATCACTGCTGCATTTATGCCCCTGTACACATGCTTGATTCTCTTTCGGAGACATAGCAATCCATAGGTTTTAAGATACTTACTAGTCAGCTACATTCTTAGGCATTTAATATGCGGTGTTGAGTCCATTTCGTTGAGCAAGGAGTAGCTCTTGTCTATTCCATATTTGGCTTAAGGAACTTTATCTGTGCTCATTTCAATCTCTGGTTTTATGCAGCACCCCAACTCACCTTTCCCCTTAAACAAGCATAAGTTGGTTTTCTAAATTTGAGACCCTGTTCTGTTTTGGAATGCAGTTCCTGTGTAGCCAAGTTTACATTCCGTGTATTAGTGATATCTTATGATGTTTCTTTTTCTGTGTGACTTATTTCAGTTAGAATCATCGTACCTGAATCCACTCATTATGCTGCTACGGGCCTGATGACATAGATTTCATTGCTGAGTGATACTGCATTGTACGTAAGTACCACAAGTTCTTTATCCATTTTTCACTTTCTGTGATATTGAACTTGTACGGTAAACGAGGTTCTTGTAAACAGAGCCACTCCAAACTTTGGGGTGGCTGTGTCTTTTTGATTTTAATTTCCCTAAGCTATAGGACCATAAGTGGAAGTGCCCTAGGTTCTGTTGCTTTGTTTTTTAGATGTTTCAGGAAACACCATACACTTCTCCCGAGTGGTTGTTGGCAATTTACATCCCGCCCATCAGCATAACAAGGCTCCCAGTTCTCCATGGCCTGTCCTGCCTTTCTGGATTTTACACTTTTTTCAGATGGCCCTTTTGACCGGGGGGAAGTGAGACTTCATTGTAGTGCAGATTTCCTTTGCAAGCTTGCTTGGTTGGCCAAAAAGGGCGTATGCGTTTTTTCCTGAATATATTCAGGAAAAAACGCATACGCCCTTTTTGGCCAAGTGCATCATTGTGGACGTTCTGCCTCTTTTCCTATGCTTTCAATGCAATTCCAGTCTACCTCCTGAAATTGGTTTCCTGCAATTCTGCCCCGCTTTCAAGTCCTCTTGGCAGCCTTACTTCAGTCTATTTTTGGACGATAGCTGTCATTTATAACTCTGCAGGTTTGTGAATTACAGTGCCCCTGAGCTCCTTTCTTCAACTCGCTTTCTTTTGAGCTGGCCGCAACACCGCAGGATGGCTTCAGGCCCTAATCTGGTTCCGGTACGGCACGCTGAGCCTTTGGTTATTTCCTCTTCCTGGTGGGAAATGAGAGTTAAATTTGCCCGTCCAGACACCTCCAGCTAGCCTCTCATTGGTTCTCGCTATTCCTGTTCATCTTCCGCAGAAATTGCAAACTGGGCCAAACAGGAGGTTAAAGGGACTGACTCTCCAAGTCGGGAGAGTGATAGTAAAGCGTCTGGAATGTTCCACCGAAGTACCAGGGGACGAAAACTGAGACATATTTGAACACGTCTCCCGATCACACGGTTGATCATACTCTGGGTTCCACATGCATGTTTTAGCTGAAGAAAGAATACCTTAAACCTGGATAGTTGAGACCCGTGGAATGGGTATCACGCAATATGACTTCAAAGGGTCTTCATTTGCTCACCGAATCTCTCCAATCCTATCACTGCTGCGTTTATGACCCTTGTACACACGCTTGATTCTCTTTTGGAGACATAGCAATCCATAGGTTTTAAGATACTTACTAGTCAGGTATATTCTTAGGCGTTTAATATGGGGTGTGGAGTCCATTTCGTTGAGCAAGGAGTAGCTCTTGTCTATTCCATATTTGGCTTAAGGAACTTTATCTGTGCTCATTTCAATCTCTGGTTTTATGCAGCACCCCAACTCACCTTTCCCCTTAAGCAAGCATAAGTTGGTTTTCTAAATTTGAGACCCTGTTCTGTACTGTAATTCAGTTCCTGTGTAGCCAAGTTTACATTCCGTGTATTAGTGATATCTTATGATATTTCTTTTTCTGTGTGACTTATTTCAGTTAGAATCATCGTACCTGAATCCACTCATTATGCTGCTACGGGCCTGATGACATAGATTTCATTGCTGAGTGATACTGCATTGTACGTAAGTACGACAAGTTCTTTATCCATTTTTCACTTTCTGTGATATTGAACTTGTACGGTAAACGAGGTTCTTGTAAACGGAGCCGTTCCAAACTTTGGGGTGGCTGTGTCTTTTTCATTTTAATTTCCCTAAGCTATAGGACCATAAGTGGAAGTGCCCTAGGCTCTGTTGCTTTGTTTTTTAGTTGTTTCAGGAAACACCATACACTTCTCCCAAGTGGTTCTTGGCAATTTACATCCCGCCCATCAGCATAACAAGGCTCCCAGTTCTCCATGGCCTGTCCTGCCTTTCTGGATTTTACACTTTTTTCAGATGGCCCTTTTGACCGGGGGGAAGTGAGACTTCATTGTAGTGCAGATTTCCTTTGCAAGCTTGCTTGGTTGGCCAAAAAGGGCGTATGCGTTTTTTCCTCAATATATTCAGGAAAAAACGCATACTCCCTTTTTGGCCAAGTGCATCATTGTGGACGTTCTGCCTCTTTTCCTATGCTTTCAATGCAATTCCAGTCTACCTCCTGAAATCGGTTTCCTGCAATTCTGCCCCGCTTTCAAGTCCTCTTGGCAGCCTTACTTCAGTCTATTTTTGGACGATAGCTGTCATTTATAACTCTGCAGGTTTGTGAATTACAGTGCCCCTGAGCTCCTTTCTTCAACTCGCTTTCTTGTGAGCTGGCCGCAACACCGCAGGATGGCTTCAGGCCCTAATCTGGTTCCGGCCCGGCATGCTGAGCCTTTGGTTAATTCCTCTTCCTGGTGGGAAATGAGAGTTGAATTTGCCCGTCCAGACACCTCCAGCTAGCCTCTCATTGGTTCTCGCTATTCCTGTTCATCTTCCGCAGGAATTGCAAACTGGGCCAAACAGGAGGTTAAAGCGACTGACTCTCCACGTCGGGAGAGTGTTAGTAAAGCGTCTGGAATGTTGCACCCGAGTACCAGGGGAGGAAAACTGAGACATATTTGAACACGTCTCCCGTTCACATGGTTGATCATACTCTGGGTTCCACATGCATGTTTTAGCTGAAGGAAGAATACCTTAAACCTGGAGAGTTGAGACCCGTGTAATGGGTACCATGCAATATGACTTCAAAGGGTCTTCATTTGCTCACCGAACCTCTCCAATCCTATCACTGCTGCGTTTATGCCCCTGTACACACGCTTGATTCTCTTTTGGAGACATAGCAATCCATAGGTTTTAAGATAATTACTAGTCAGGTACATTCTTAGGCGTTTAATATGGGGTGTTGAATCCATTTCATTGAGCAAGGAGTAGCTCTTGTCTATTCCATATTTGGCTTAAGGAACTTTATCTGTGCTCATTTCAATCTCTGGTTTTATGCAGCACCCCAACTCACCTTTCCCCTTAAGCAAGCATAAGTTGGTTTTCTAAATTTGAGACCCTGTTCTGTTTTGGAATGCAGTTCCTGTGTAGCCAAGTTTACATTCCATGTATTAGTGATATCTTATGATGTTTCTTTTTCTGTGTGACTTATTTCAGTTAGAATCATCATACCTGAATCCACTCATTGTGCTGCTAAGGGCCTGATGACACAGATTTCATTGCTGAGTGATATTGCTTTGTAAGTAAATACCACAACTTCTTTATCCATTTTTCACTTTCTGCGATGTTGAACTTGTACTGTAAACGAGGTTCTTGTAAACAGAGCCGTTCCAAACTTTGGGGTGGCTGTGTCTTTTTCATTTTAATTTCCCTAAGCTATAGGACCATAAGTGGAAGTGCCCTAGGTTCTGTTGCTTTGTTTTTTAGTTGTTTCAGGAAACACCATACACTTCTCCCAAGTGGTTCTTGGCAATTTACATCCCGCCCATCAGCATAACAAGGCTCCCAGTTCTCCATGGCCTGTCCTGCCTTTCTGGATTTTACCCTTTTTTCAGATGGCCCTTTTGACCGGGGGGAAGTGAGACTTCATTGTAGTGCAGATTTCCTTTGCAAGCTTGCTTGGTTGGCCAAAAAGGGCGTATGCGTTTTTTCCTGAATATATTCAGGAAAAAACGCATACGCCCTTTTTGGCCAAGTGCATCATTGTGGACGTTCTGCCTCTTTTCCTATGCTTTCAATGCAATTCCAGTCTACCTCCTGAAATCGGTTTCCTGCAATTCTGCCCCGCTTTCAAGTCCTCTTGGCAGCCTTACTTCAGTCTATTTTTGGACGATAGCTGTCATTTATAACTCTGCAGGTTTGTGAATTACAGTGCCCCTGAGCTCCTTTCTTCAACTCGTTTTCTTGTGAGCTGGCCGCAACACCGCAGGATGGCTTCAGGCCCTAATCTGGTTCCGGCCCGGCATGCTGAGCCTTTGGTTAATTCCTCTTCCTGGTGGGAAATGAGAGTTGAATTTGCCCGTCCAGACACCTCCAGCTAGCCTCTCATTGGTTCTCGCTATTCCTGTTCATCTTCCGCAGAAATTGCAAACTGGGCCAAACAGGAGGTTAAAGGGACTGACTCTCCAAGTCGGGAGAGTGTTAGTAAAGCGTCTGGAATGTTGCACCCGAGTACCAGGGGAGGAAAACTGAGACATATTTGAACACGTCTCCCGTTCACATGGTTGATTATACTCTGGGTTCCACATGCATGTTTTAGCTGAAGGAAGAATACCTTAAACCTGGAGAGTTGAGACCCGTGTAATGGGTACCATGCAATATGACTTCAAAGGGTCTTCATTTGCTCACCGAACCTCTCCAATCCTATCACTGCTGCGTTTATGCCCCTGTACACACGCTTGATTCTCTTTTGGAGACATAGCAATCCATAGGTTTTAAGATACTTACTAGTCAGGTACATTCTTAGGCGTTTAATATGGGGTTTTGAGTCCATTTCGTTGAGCAAGGAGTAGCTCTTGTCTATTCCATATTTGGCTTAAGGAACTTTATCTGTGCTCATTTCAATCTCTGGTTTTATGCAGCACCCCAACTCACCTTTCCCCTTAAGCAAGCATAAGTTGGTTTTCTAAATTTGAGACCCTGTTCTGTTCTGTAATTCAGTTCCTGTGTAGCCAAGTTTACATTCCGTGTATTAGTGATATCTTATGATGTTTCTTTTTCTGTGTGACTTATTTCAGTTAGAATCATCATACCTGAATCCACTCATTGTGCTGCTAAGGGCCTGATGACACAGATTTCATTGCTGAGTGATATTGCTTTGTAAGTAAATACCACAACTTCTTTATCCATTTTTCACTTTCTGCGATGTTGAACTTGTACTGTAAACGAGGTTCTTGTAAACAGAGCCGTTCCAAACTTTGGGGTGGCTGTGTCTTTTTCATTTTAATTTCCCTAAGCTATAGGACCATAAGTGGAAGTGCCCTAGGTTCTGTTGCTTTGTTTTTTAGTTGTTTCAGGAAACACCATACACTTCTCCCAAGTGGTTCTTGGCAATTTACATCCCGCCCATCAGCATAACAAGGCTCCCAGTTCTCCATGGCCTGTCCTGCCTTTCTGGATTTTACCCTTTTTTCAGATGGCCCTTTTGACCGGGGGGAAGTGAGACTTCATTGTAGTGCAGATTTCCTTTGCAAGCTTGCTTGGTTGGCCAAAAAGGGCGTATGCGTTTTTTCCTGAATATATTCAGGAAAAAACGCATACGCCCTTTTTGGCCAAGTGCATCATTGTGGACGTTCGGCCTCTTTTCCTATGCTTTCAATGCAATTCCAGTCTACCTCCTGAAATCGGTTTCCTGCAATTCTGCCCCGCTTTCAAGTCCTCTTGGCAGCCTTACTTCAGTCTATTTTTGGACGATAGCTGTCATTTATAACTCTGCAGGTTTGTGAATTACAGTGCCCCTGAGCTCCTTTCTTCAACTCGCTTTCTTGTGACCTGGCCGCAACACCGCAGGATGGCTTCAGGCCCTAATCTGGTTCCGGCCCGGCATGCTGAGCCTTTGGTTAATTCCTCTTCCTGGTGGGAAATGAGAGTTGAATTTGCCCGTCCAGACACCTCCAGCTAGCCTCTCATTGGTTCTCGCTATTCCTGTTCATCTTCCGCAGAAATTGCAAACTGGGCCAAACAGGAGGTTAAAGGGACTGACTCTCCAAGTCGGGAGAGTGTTAGTAAAGCGTCTGGAATGTTGCACCCGAGTACCAGGGGAGGAAAACTGAGACATATTTGAACACGTCTCCCGTTCACATGGTTGATCATACTCTGGGTTCCACATGCATGTTTTAGCTGAAGGAAGAATACCTTAAACCTGGAGAGTTGAGACCCGTGTAATGGGTACCATGCAATATGACTTCAAAGGGTCTTCATTTGCTCACCGAACCTCTCCAATCCTATCACTGCTGCGTTTATGCCCCTGTACACACGCTTGATTCTCTTTTGGAGACATAGCAATCCATAGGTTTTAAGATACTTACTAGTCAGGTACATTCTTAGGCGTTTAATATGGGGTTTTGAGTCCATTTCGTTGAGCAAGGAGTAGCTCTTGTCTATTCCATATTTGGCTTAAGGAACTTTATCTGTGCTCATTTCAATCTCTGGTTTTATGCAGCACCCCAACTCACCTTTCCCCTTAAGCAAGCATAAGTTGGTTTTCTAAATTTGAGACCCTGTTCTGTTCTGTAATTCAGTTCCTGTGTAGCCAAGTTTACATTCCGTGTATTACTGATATCTTATGATGTTTCTTTTTCTGTGTGACTTATTTCAGTTAGAATCATCATACCTGAATCCACTCATTGTGCTGCTAAGGGCCTGATGACACAGATTTCATTGCTGAGTGATATTGCTTTGTAAGTAAATACCACAACTTCTTTATCCATTTTTCACTTTCTGCGATGTTGAACTTGTACTGTAAACGAGGTTCTTGTAAACAGAGCCGTTCCAAACTTTGGGGTGGCTGTGTCTTTTTCATTTTAATTTCCCTAAGCTATAGGACCATAAGTGGAAGTGCCCTAGGTTCTGTTGCTTTGTTTTTTAGATGTTTCAGGAAACACCATACACTTCTCCTGAGTGGTTGTTGGCAAATTACATCCCGCCCATCAGCATAACAAGGCTCCCAGTTCTCCATGGCCTGTCCTGCCTTTCTGGATTTTACCCTTTTTTCAGATGGCCCTTTTGACCGGGGGGAAGTGAGACTTCATTGTAGTGCAGATTTCCTTTGCAAGCTTGCTTGGTTGGCCAAAAAGGGCGTATGCGTTTTTTCCTGAATATATTCAGGAAAAAACGCATACGCCCTTTTTGGCCAAGTGCATCATTGTGGACGTTCTGCCTCTTTTCCTATGCTTTCAATGCAATTCCAGTCTACCTCCTGAAATCGGTTTCCTGCAATTCTGCCCCGCTTTCAAGTCCTCTTGGCAGCCTTACTTCAGTCTATTTTTGGACGATAGCTGTCATTTATAACTCTGCAGGTTTGTGAATTACAGTGCCCCTGAGCTCCTTTCTTCAACTCGCTTTCTTGTGACCTGGCCGCAACACTGCAGGATGGCTTCAGGCCCTAATCTGGTTCCGGCCCGGCACGCTGAGCCTTTGGTTAATTCCTCTTCCTGGTGGGAAATGAGAGTTGAATTTGCCCGTCCAGACACCTCCAGCTAGCCTCTCATTGGTTCTCGCTATTCCTGTTCATCTTCCGCAGAAATTGCAAACTGGACCAAACAGGAGGTTAAAGGGACTGACTCTCCACGTCGGGAGAGTGTTAGTAAAGCGTCTGGAATGTTGCACCCGAGTACCAGGGGAGGAAAACTGAGACATATTTGAACACATCTCCCGTTCACATGGTTGATCATACTCTGGGTTCCACATGCATGTTTTAGCTGAAGGAAGAATACCTTAAACCTGGAGAGTTGAGACCCGTGTAATGGGTACCATGCAATATGACTTCAAAGGGTCTTCATTTGCTCACCGAACCTCTCCAATCCTATCACTGCTGCGTTTATGCCCCTGTACACACGCTTGATTCTCTTTTGGAGACATAGCAATCCATAGGTTTTAAGATACTTACTAGTCAGGTACATTCTTAGGCGTTTAATATGGGGTTTTGAGTCCATTTCGTTGAGCAAGGAGTAGCTCTTGTCTATTCCCTATTTGGCTTAAGGAACTTTATCTGTGCTCATTTCAATCTCTGGTTTTATGCAGCACCCCAACTCACCTTTCCCCTTAAGCAAGCATAAGTTGGTTTTCTAAATTTGAGACCCTGTTCTTTTTTGGAATGCAGTTCCTGTGTAGCCAAGTTTACATTCCGTGTATTAGTGATATCTTATGATGTTTCTTTTTCTGTGTGACTTATTTCAGTTAGAATCATCATACCTGAATCCACTCATTGTGCTGCTAAGGGCCTGATGACACAGATTTCATTGCTGAGTGATATTGCTTTGTAAGTAAATACCACAACTTCTTTATCCATTTTTCACTTTCTGCGATGTTGAACTTGTACTGTAAACGAGGTTCTTGTAAACAGAGCCGTTCCAAACTTTGGGGTGGCTGTGTCTTTTTCATTTTAATTTCCCTAAGCTATAGGACCATAAGTGGAAGTGCCCTAGGTTCTGTTGCTTTGTTTTTTAGTTGTTTCAGGAAACACCATACACTTCTCCCAAGTGGTTCTTGGCAATTTACATCCCGCCCATCAGCATAACAAGGCTCCCAGTTCTCCATGGCCTGTCCTGCCTTTCTGGATTTTACCCTTTTTTCAGATGGCCCTTTTGACCGGGAGGAAGTGAGACTTCATTGTAGTGCAGATTTCCTTTGCAAGCTTGCTTGGTTGGCCAAAAAGGGCGTATGCGTTTTTTCCTGAATATATTCAGGAAAAAACGCATACGCCCTTTTTGGCCAAGTGCATCATTGTGGACGTTCGGCCTCTTTTCCTATGCTTTCAATGCAATTCCAGTCTACCTCCTGAAATCGGTTTCCTGCAATTCTGCCCCGCTTTCAAGTCCTCTTGGCAGCCTTACTTCAGTCTATTTTTGGACGATAGCTGTCATTTATAACTCTGCAGGTTTGTGAATTACAGTGCCCCTGAGCTCCTTTCTTCAACTCGCTTTCTTGTGACCTGGCCGCAACACCGCAGGATGGCTTCAGGCCCTAATCTGGTTCCGGCCCGGCATGCTGAGCCTTTGGTTAATTCCTCTTCCTGGTGGGAAATGAGAGTTGAATTTGCCCGTCCAGACACCTCCAGCTAGCCTCTCATTGGTTCTCGCTATTCCTGTTCATCTTCCGCAGAAATTGCAAACTGGGCCAAACAGGAGGTTAAAGGGACTGACTCTCCAAGTCGGGAGAGTGTTAGTAAAGCGTCTGGAATGTTGCACCCGAGTACCAGGGGAGGAAAACTGAGACATATTTGAACACGTCTCCCGTTCACATGGTTGATCATACTCTGGGTTCCACATGCATGTTTTAGCTGAAGGAACAATACCTTAAACCTGGAGAGTTGAGACCCGTGTAATGGGTACCATGTAATATGACTTCAAAGGGTCTTCATTTGCTCACCGAACCTCTCCAATCCTATCACTGCTGCGTTTATGCCCCTGTACACACGCTTGATTCTCTTTTGGAGACATAGCAATCCATAGGTTTTAAGATACTTACTAGTCAGGTACATTCTTAGGCGTTTAATATGGGGTTTTGAGTCCATTTCGTTGAGCAAGGAGTAGCTCTTGTCTATTCCATATTTGGCTTAAGGAACTTTATCTGTGCTCATTTCAATCTCTGGTTTTATGCAGCACCCCAACTCACCTTTCCCCTTAAGCAAGCATAAGTTGGTTTTCTAAATTTGAGACCCTGTTCTGTTTTGGAATGCAGTTCCTGTGTAGCCAAGTTTACATTCCGTGTATTAGTGATATCTTATGATGTTTCTTTTTCTGTGTGACTTATTTCAGTTAGAATCATCATACCTGAATCCACTCATTGTGCTGCTAAGGGCCTGATGACACAGATTTCATTGCTGAGTGATATTGCTTTGTAAGTAAATACCACAACTTCTTTATCCATTTTACACTTTCTGCGATGTTGAACTTGTACTGTAAACGAGGTTCTTGTAAACAGAGCCGTTCCAAACTTTGGGGTGGCTGTGTCTTTTTCATTTTAATTTCCCTAAGCTATAGGACCATAAGTGGAAGTGCCCTAGGTTCTGTTGCTTTGTTTTTTAGTTGTTTCAGGAAACACCATACACTTCTCCCAAGTGGTTCTTGGCAATTTACATCCCGCCCATCAGCATAACAAGGCTCCCAGTTCTCCATGGCCTGTCCTGCCTTTCTGGATTTTACCCTTTTTTCAGATGGCCCTTTTGACCGGGGGGAAGTGAGACTTCATTGTAGTGCAGATTTCCTTTGCAAGCTTGCTTGGTTGGCCAAAAAGGGCGTATGCGTTTTTTCCTGAATATATTCAGGAAAAAACGCATACGCCCTTTTTGGCCAAGTGCATCATTGTGGACGTTCTGCCTCTTTTCCTATGCTTTCAATGCAATTCCAGTCTACCTCCTGAAATCGGTTTCCTGCAATTCTGCCCCGCTTTCAAGTCCTCTTGGCAGCCTTACTTCAGTCTATTTTTGGACGATAGCTGTCATTTATAACTCTGCAGGTTTGTGAATTACAGTGCCCCTGAGCTCCTTTCTTCAACTCGCTTTCTTGTGACCTGGCCGCAACACCGCAGGATGGCTTCAGGCCCTAATCTGGTTCCGGCACGGCACGCTGACCCTTTGGTTAATTCCTCTTCCTGGTGGGAAATGAGAGTTAAATTTGCCCGTCCAGACACCTCCAGGTAGTCTCTCATTGGTTCTCGCTATTCCTGTTCATCTTCCGCAGAAATTGCAAACTGGGCCAAACAGGAGGTTAAAGGGACTGACTCTCCAAGTGGGGAGAGTGTTAGTAAAGCGTCTGGAATGTTGCACCCGAGTACCAGGGGAGGAAAACTGAGACATATTTGAACACGTCTCCCGTTCACATGGTTGATCATACTCTGGGTTCCACATGCATGTTTTAGCTGAAGGAAGAATACCTTAAACCTGGAGAGTTGAGACCCGTGTAATGGGTACCATGCAATATGACTTCAAAGGGTCTTCATTTGCTCACCGAACCTCTCCAATCCTATCACTGCTGCGTTTATGCCCCTGTACACACGCTTGATTCTCTTTTGGAGACATAGCAATCCATAGGTTTTAAGATACTTACTAGTCAGGTACATTCTTAGGCGTTTAATATGGGGTTTTGAGTCCATTTCGTTGAGCAAGGAGTAGCTCTTGTCTATTCCCTATTTGGCTTAAGGAACTTTATCTGTGCTCATTTCAATCTCTGGTTTTATGCAGCACCCCAACTCACCTTTCCCCTTAAGCAAGCATAAGTTGGTTTTCTAAATTTGAGACCCTGTTCTTTTTTGGAATGCAGTTCCTGTGTAGCCAAGTTTACATTCCGTGTATTAGTGATATCTTATGATGTTTCTTTTTCTGTGTGACTTATTTCAGTTAGAATCATCATACCTGAATCCACTCATTGTGCTGCTAAGGGCCTGATGACACAGATTTCATTGCTGAGTGATATTGCTTTGTAAGTAAATACCACAACTTCTTTATCCATTTTTCACTTTCTGCGATGTTGAACTTGTACTGTAAACGAGGTTCTTGTAAACAGAGCCGTTCCAAACTTTGGGGTGGCTGTGTCTTTTTCATTTTAATTTCCCTAAGCTATAGGACCATAAGTGGAAGTGCCCTAGGTTCTGTTGCTTTGTTTTTTAGTTGTTTCAGGAAACACCATACACTTCTCCCAAGTGGTTCTTGGCAATTTACATCCCGCCCATCAGCATAACAAGGCTCCCAGTTCTCCATGGCCTGTCCTGCCTTTCTGGATTTTACCCTTTTTTCAGATGGCCCTTTTGACCGGGAGGAAGTGAGACTTCATTGTAGTGCAGATTTCCTTTGCAAGCTTGCTTGGTTGGCCAAAAAGGGCGTATGCGTTTTTTCCTGAATATATTCAGGAAAAAACGCATACGCCCTTTTTGGCCAAGTGCATCATTGTGGACGTTCGGCCTCTTTTCCTATGCTTTCAATGCAATTCCAGTCTACCTCCTGAAATCGGTTTCCTGCAATTCTGCCCCGCTTTCAAGTCCTCTTGGCAGCCTTACTTCAGTCTATTTTTGGACGATAGCTGTCATTTATAACTCTGCAGGTTTGTGAATTACAGTGCCCCTGAGCTCCTTTCTTCAACTCGCTTTCTTGTGACCTGGCCGCAACACCGCAGGATGGCTTCAGGCCCTAATCTGGTTCCGGCCCGGCATGCTGAGCCTTTGGTTAATTCCTCTTCCTGGTGGGAAATGAGAGTTGAATTTGCCCGTCCAGACACCTCCAGCTAGCCTCTCATTGGTTCTCGCTATTCCTGTTCATCTTCCGCAGAAATTGCAAACTGGGCCAAACAGGAGGTTAAAGGGACTGACTCTCCAAGTCGGGAGAGTGTTAGTAAAGCGTCTGGAATGTTGCACCCGAGTACCAGGGGAGGAAAACTGAGACATATTTGAACACGTCTCCCGTTCACATGGTTGATCATACTCTGGGTTCCACATGCATGTTTTAGCTGAAGGAACAATACCTTAAACCTGGAGAGTTGAGACCCGTGTAATGGGTACCATGTAATATGACTTCAAAGGGTCTTCATTTGCTCACCGAACCTCTCCAATCCTATCACTGCTGCGTTTATGCCCCTGTACACACGCTTGATTCTCTTTTGGAGACATAGCAATCCATAGGTTTTAAGATACTTACTAGTCAGGTACATTCTTAGGCGTTTAATATGGGGTTTTGAGTCCATTTCGTTGAGCAAGGAGTAGCTCTTGTCTATTCCATATTTGGCTTAAGGAACTTTATCTGTGCTCATTTCAATCTCTGGTTTTATGCAGCACCCCAACTCACCTTTCCCCTTAAGCAAGCATAAGTTGGTTTTCTAAATTTGAGACCCTGTTCTGTTTTGGAATGCAGTTCCTGTGTAGCCAAGTTTACATTCCGTGTATTAGTGATATCTTATGATGTTTCTTTTTCTGTGTGACTTATTTCAGTTAGAATCATCATACCTGAATCCACTCATTGTGCTGCTAAGGGCCTGATGACACAGATTTCATTGCTGAGTGATATTGCTTTGTAAGTAAATACCACAACTTCTTTATCCATTTTTCACTTTCTGCGATGTTGAACTTGTACTGTAAACGAGGTTCTTGTAAACAGAGCCGTTCCAAACTTTGGGGTGGCTGTGTCTTTTTCATTTTAATTTCCCTAAGCTATAGGACCATAAGTGGAAGTGCCCTAGGTTCTGTTGCTTTGTTTTTTAGTTGTTTCAGGAAACACCATACACTTCTCCCAAGTGGTTCTTGGCAATTTACATCCCGCCCATCAGCATAACAAGGCTCCCAGTTCTCCATGGCCTGTCCTGCCTTTCTGGATTTTACCCTTTTTTCAGATGGCCCTTTTGACCGGGGGGAAGTGAGACTTCATTGTAGTGCAGATTTCCTTTGCAAGCTTGCTTGGTTGGCCAAAAAGGGCGTATGCGTTTTTTCCTGAATATATTCAGGAAGAAACGCATACACCCTTTTTGGCCAAGTGCATCATTGTGGACGTTCTGCCTCTTTTCCTATGCTTTCAATGCAATTCCAGTCTACCTCCTGAAATCGGTTTCCTGCAATTCTGCCCCGCTTTCAAGTCCTCTTGGCAGCCTTACTTCAGTCTATTTTTGGACGATAGCTGTCATTTATAACTCTGCAGGTTTGTGAATTACAGTGCCCCTGAGCTCCTTTCTTCAACTCGCTTTCTTGTGACCTGGCCGCAACACCGCAGGATGGCTTCAGGCCCTAATCTGGTTCCGGCACGGCACGCTGACCCTTTGGTTAATTCCTCTTCCTGGTGGGAAATGAGAGTTAAATTTGCCCGTCCAGACACCTCCAGGTAGTCTCTCATTGGTTCTCGCTATTCCTGTTCATCTTCCGCAGAAATTGCAAACTGGGCCAAACAGGAGGTTAAAGGGACTGACTCTCCAAGTGGGGAGAGTGTTAGTAAAGCGTCTGGAATGTTGCACCCGAGTACCAGGGGAGGAAAACTGAGACATATTTGAACACGTCTCCCGTTCACATGGTTGATCATACTCTGGGTTCCACATGCATGTTTTAGCTGAAGGAACAATACCTTAAACCTGGAGAGTTAAGACCCGTGTAATGGGTACCATGCAATATGACTTCAAAGGGTCTTCATTTGCTCACCGAACCTCTCCAATCCTATCACTGCTGCGTTTATGCCCCTGTACACATGCTTGATTCTCTTTCGGAGACATAGCAATCCATAGGTTTTAAGATACTTACTAGTCAGGTACATTCTTAGGCGTTTAATATGGGGTTTTGAGTCCATTTCGTTGAGCAAGGAGTAGCTCTTGTCTATTCCATATTTGGCTTAAGGAACTTTATCTGTGCTCATTTCAATCTCTGGTTTTATGCAGCACCCCAACTCACCTTTCCCCTTAAGCAAGCATAAGTTGGTTTTCTAAATTTGAGACCCTGTTCTGTTTGGAATGCAGTTCCTGTGTAGCCAAGTTTACATTCCGTGTATTAGTGATATCTTATGATGTTTCTTTTTCTGTGTGACTTATTTCAGTTAGAATCATCATACCTGAATCCACTCATTATGCTGCTACGGGCCTGATGACATAGATTTCATTGCTGAGTGATACTGCATTGTACGTAAGTACCACAAGTTCTTTATCCATTTTTCACTTTCTGTGATATTGAACTTGTACGGTAAACGAGGTTCTTGTAAATGGAGGTGTCCCAAACTTTGGGGTGGCTGTGTCTTTTTGATTTTAATTTCCCTAAGCTATAGGACCATAAGTGGAAGTGCCCTAGGCTCTGATGCTTTGTTTTTTAGATGTTTCAGGAAACACCATACACTTCTCCTGAGTGTCTGTTGGCAATTTACATCCCGCCCATCAGCATAACAAGGCTCCCAGTTCTCCATGGCCTGTCCTGCCTTTCTGGAGTTTACACTTTTTTCAGATGGCCCTTTTGACCGGGGAGAACTGAGACTTCATTGTAGTGCAGATTTCCTTTGCAAGTTTGCTTGGTTGGCCAAAAAGGGCGTATGCGTTTTTTCCTGAATAAATTCAGGAAAAAACGCATACGCCCTTTTTGGCCAAGTGCATCATTGTGGACGTTCTGCCTCTTTTCCTATGCCTTCAATACAATTCCAGTCTACCTCCTGAAATCGGTTTCCTGCAATTCTGCCCCGCTTTCAAGTCCTCTTGGCAGCCTTACTTCAGTATATTTTTGAACGATAGCTGTCATTTATAACTCTGCAGGTTTGTGAATTACAGTGCCCCTGAGCTCCTTTCTTCAACTCGCTTTCTTGTGACCTGGCCACAACACCGCAGGATGGCTTCAGGCCCTAATCTGGTTCCGGCACGGCACGCTGAGCCTTTGGTTAATTCCTCTTCCTGGTGGGAAATGATAGTTAAATTTGCCCGTCCAGACACCTCCAGGTAGTCTCTCATTGGTTCTCGCTATTCCTGTTCATCTTCCGCAGAAATTGCAAACTGGGCCAAACAGGAGGTTAAAGGGACTGACTCTCCAAGTGGGGAGAGTGTTAGTAAAGCGTCTGGAATGTTGCACCCGAGTACCAGGGGAGGAAAACTGAGACATATTTGAACACGTCTCCCGTTCACATGGTTGATCATACTCTGGGTTCCACATGCATGTTTTAGCTGAAGGAACAATACCTTAAACCTGGAGAGTTAAGACCCGTGTAATGGGTACCATGCAATATGACTTAAAAGGGTCTTCATTTGCTCACCGAACCTCTCCAATCCTATCACTGCTGCGTTTATGCCCCTGTACACATGCTTGATTCTCTTTCGGAGACATAGCAATCCATAGGTTTTAAGATACTTACTAGTCAGGTACATTCTTAGGCGTTTAATATGGGGTTTTGAGTCCATTTCGTTGAGCAAGGAGTAGCTCTTGTCTATTCCATATTTGGCTTAAGGAACTTTATCTGTGCTCATTTCAATCTCTGGTTTTATGCAGCACCCCAACTCACCTTTCCCCTTAAGCAAGCATAAGTTGGTTTTCTAAATTTGAGACCCTGTTCTGTTCTGTAATTCAGTTCCTGTGTAGCCAAGTTTACATTCCGTGTATTAGTGATATCTTATGATGTTTCTTTTTCTGTGTGACTTATTTCAGTTAGAATCATCATACCTGAATCCACTCATTGTGCTGCTAAGGGCCTGATGACACAGATTTCATTGCTGCGTGATATTGCTTTGTAAGTAAATACCACAACTTCTTTCTCCATTTTTCACTTTCTGTGATGTTGAACTTGTACTGTAAACGAGGTTCTTGTAAACAGAGCCGTTCCAAACTTTGGGGTGGCTGTGTCTTTTTGATTTTAATTTCCCTAAGCTATAGGACCATAAGTGGAAGTGCCCTAGGCTCTGTTGCTTTGTTTTTTAGATGTTTCAGGAAACACCATACACTTCTCCCGAGTGGTTGTTGGCAATTTACATCCCGCCCATCAGCATAACAAGGCTCCCAGTTCTCCATGGCCTGTCCTGCCTTTCTGGATTTTACACTTTTTTCAGATGGCCCTTTTGACCGGGGGGAAGTGAGACTTCATTGTAGTGCAGATTTCCTTTGCAAGCTTGCTTGGTTGGCCAAAAAGGGCGTATGCGTTTTTTCCTGAATATATTCAGGAAAAAACGCATACGCCCTTTTTGGCCAAGTGCATCATTGTGGACGTTCGGCCTCTTTTCCTATGCTTTCAATGCAATTCCAGTCTACCTCCTGAAATCGGTTTCCTGCAATTCTGCCCCGCTTTCAAGTCCTCTTGGCAGCCTTACTTCAGTCTATTTTTGGACGATAGCTGTCATTTATAACTCTGCAGGTTTGTGAATTACAGTGACCCTGAGCTCCTTTCTTCAACTCGTTTTCTTGTGAGCTGGCCGCAACACCGCAGGATGGCTTCAGGCCTTAATCTGGTTCCGGCACGGCACACTGAGCCTCTGGTTATTTCCTCTTCCTGGTGGGAAATGAGAGTTAAATTTGCCCGTCCAGACACCTCCAGCTAGCCTCTCATTGGTTCTCGCTATTCCTGTTCATCTTCCGCAGAAATTGCAACGTGGGCCAAACAAGAGGTTAAAGACGCTGACTCTCCAAGTGGGGAGAGTGTTAGTAAAGCGTCTGGAATGTTGAACCCGAGTACCAGGGGAGGAAAACTGAGACATATTTGAACACGTCTCCCGTTCACATGGTTGATCATACTTGGGTTCCACATGCATGTTTTAGCTGAAGGAAGAATACCTAAAACCTGGGTAGTTGAAACCCGTGGAATGGGTACCATGCAATATGACTTCAAAGGGTCTTCATTTGCTCACCGAACCTCTCCAATCCTATCACTGCTGCGTTTATGCCCCTGTACACATGCTTGATTCTCTTTCGGAGACATAGCAATCCATAGGTTTTAAGATACTTACTAGTCAGGTACATTCTTAGGCGTTTAATATGCGGTGTTGAGTCCATTTCGTTGAGCAAGGAGTAGCTCTTGTCTATTCCATATTTGGCTTAAGGAACTTTATCTGTGCTCATTTCAATCTCTGGTTTTATGCAGCACCCCAACTCACCTTTCTCCTTAAGCAAGCATAAGTTGGTTTTCTAAATTTGAGACCCTGTTCTGTTCTGTAATTCAGTTCCTGTGTAGCCAAGTTTACATTCCGTGTATTACTGATATCTTATGATGTTTCTTTTTCTTTGTGACTTATTTCAGTTAGAATCATCATACCTGAATCCACTCATTGTGCTGCTAAGGGCCTGATGACACAGATTTTATTGCTGCGTGATATTGCTTTGTAAGTAAATACCACAGCTTCTTTCTCCATTTTTCACTTTCTGTGATGTTGAACTTGTACTGTAAACGAGGTTCTTGTAAACAGAGCCGTTCCAAACTTTGGGGTGGCTGTGTCTTTTTGATTTTAATTTCCCTAAGCTATAGGACCATAAGTGGAAGTGCCCTAGGCTCTGTTGCTTTGTTTTTTAGATGTTTCAGGAAACACCATACACTTCTCCCGAGTGGTTGTTGGCAATTTACATCCCGCCCATCAGCATAACAAGGCTCCCAGTTCTCCATGGCCTGTCCTGCCTTTCTGGATTTTACACTTTTTTCAGATGGCCCTTTTGACCCGGGGAAAGTGAGACTTCATTGTAGTGCAGATTTCCTTTGCAAGCTTGCTTGGTTGGCCAAAAAGGGCGTATGCGTTTTTTCCTGAATATATTCAGGAAAAAACGCATACGCCCTTTTTGGCCAAGTGCATCATTGTGGACGTTCGGCCTCTTTTCCTATGCTTTCAATGCAATTCCAGTCTACCTCCTGAAATCGGTTTCCTGCAATTCTGCCCCGCTTTCAAGTCCTCTTGGCAGCCTTACTTCAGTCTATTTTTGGACGATAGCTGTCATTTATAACTCTGCAGGTTTGTGAATTACAGTGCCCCTGAGCTCCTTTCTTCAACTCGCTTTCTTGTGACCTGGCCGCAACACCGCAGGATGGCTTCAGGCCCTAATCTGGTTCCGGCCCGGCATGCTGAGCCTTTGGTTAATTCCTCTTCCTGGTGGGAAATGAGAGGTAAATTTGCCCGTTCAGACACCTCCAGCTAGTCTCTCATTGGTTCTCACTATTCCTGTTCATCTTCCACAGAAATTGCAAACTGGGCCAAACAGGAGGTTAAAGGGACTGACTCTCCAAGTCGGGAGAGTGTTAGTAAAGCGTCTGGAATGTTGCACCCGAGTACCAGGTGAGGAAAACTGAGACATATTTGAACACGTCTCCCGTTCACATGGTTGATCATACTCTGGGTTCCACATGCATGTTTTAGCTGAAGGAAGAATACCTTAAACCTGGAGAGTTGAGACCCGTGTAATGGGTACCATGCAATATGACTTCAAAGGGTCTTCATTTGCTCACCGAACCTCTCCAATCCTATCACTGCTGCGTTTATGCCCCTGTACACATGCTTGATTCTCTTTTGGAGACATAGCAATCCATAGGTTTTAAGATACTTACTAGTCAGGTACATTCTTAGGCGTTTAATATGGGGTTTTGAGTCCATTTCGTTGAGCAAGGAGTAGCTCTTGTCTATTCCATATTTGGCTTAAGGAACTTTATCTGTGCTCATTTCAATCTCTGGTTTTATGCAGCACCCCAACTCACCTTTCCCCTTAAGCAAGCATAAGTTGGTTTTCTAAATTTGAGACCCTGTTCTGTTTTGGAATGCAGTTCCTGTGTAGCCAAGTTTACATTCCGTGTATTAGTGATATCTTATGATGTTTCTTTTTCTGTGTGACTTATTTCAGTTAGAATCATCATACCTGAATCCACTCATTATGCTGCTACGGGCCTGATGACATAGATTTCATTGCTGAGTGATATTGCTTTGTAAGTAAATACCACAACTTCTTTACCCATTTTTCACTTTCTGCGATGTTGAACTTGTACGGTAAACGAGGTTCTTGTAAACAGAGCCGTTCCAAACTTTGGGGTGGCTGTGTCTTTTTGATTTTAATTTCCCTAAGCTATAGGACCATAAGTGGAAGTGCCCTAGGTTCTGTTGCTTTGTTTTTTAGATGTTTCAGGAAACACCATACACTTCTCACGAGTGGTTGTTGGCAATTTACATCCCGCCATCAGCATAACAAGGCTCCCAGTTCTCCATGGCCTGTCCTGCCTTTCTGGATTTTACACTTTTTTCAGATGGCCCTTTTGACCAGGGGAAGTGAGACTTCATTGTAGTGCAGATTTCCTTTGCAAGCTTGCTTGGTTGGCCAAAAAGGGCGTATGCGTTTTTTCCTGAATATATTCAGGAAAAAACGCATACGCCCTTTTTGGCCAAGTGCATCATTGTGGACGTTCTGCCTCTTTTCCTATGCTTTCAATGCAATTCCAGTCTACGTCCTGAAATCGGTTTCCTGCAATTCTGCCCCGCTTTCAAGTCCTCTTGGCAGCCTTACTTCAGTCTATTTTTGGACGATAGCTGTCATTTATAACTCTGCAGGTTTGTGAATTACAGTGCCCCTGAGCTCCTTTCTTCAACTCGCTTTCTTGTGACCTGGCCGCAACACCGCAGGATGGCTTCAGGCCTTAATCTGGTTCCGGCCCGGCACGCTGAGCCTTTGGTTAATTCCTCTTCCTGGTGGGAAATGAGAGTTAAATTTGCCCGTCCAGACACCTCCAGCTAGCCTCTCATTGGTTCTCGCTATTCCTGTTCATCTTCCGCAGAAATTGCAAACTGGGCCAAACAGGAGGTTAAAGGGACTGACTCTCCAAGTCGGGAGAGTGTTAGTAAAGCGTTTGGAATGTTGCACCCGAGTACCAGGGGAGGAAAACTGAGATATATTTGAACACGTCTCCCGTTCACATGGTTGATCATACTCTGGGTTCCACATGCATGTTTTAGCTGAAGGAAGAATACCTTAAACCTGGAGAGTTGAGACCCGTGTAATGGGTACCATGCAATATGACTTCAAAGGGTCTTCATATGCTCACCGAACCTCTCCAATCCTATCACTGCTGCGTTTATGCCCCTGTACACATGCTTGATTCTCTTTCGGAGACATAGCAATCCATAGGTTTTAATATACTTACTAGTCAGGTACATTCTTAGGCGTTTAATATGGGGTGTTGAGTCCATTTCGTTGAGCAAGGAGTAGCTTTTGTCTATTCCATATTTGGCTTAAGGAACTTTATCTGTGCTCATTTCAATCTCTGGTTTTATGCAGCACCCCAACTCACCTTTCCCCTTAAGCAAGCATAAGTTGGTTTTCTAAATTTGAGACCCTGTTCTGTTCTGTAATTCAGTTCCTGTGTAGCCAAGTTTACATTCCGTGTATTAGTGATATCTTATGATGTTTCTTTTTCTGTGTGACTTATTTCAGTTAGAATCATCATACCTGAATCCACTCATTGTGCTGCTAAGGGCCTGATGACACAGATTTCATTGCTGAGTGATATTGCTTTGTAAGTAAATACCACAACTTCTTTATCCATTTTTCACTTTCTGCGATGTTGAACTTGTACTGTAAACGAGGTTCTTGTAAACAGAGCCGATCCAAACTTTGGGGTGGCTGTGTCTTTTTGATTTTAATTTCCCTAAGCTATAGGACCATAAGTGGAAGTGCCCTAGGCTCTGTTGCTTTGTTTTTTAGATGTTTCAGGAAACACCATACACTTCTCCCGAGTGGTTGTTGGCAATTTACATCCCGCCCATCAGCATAACAAGGCTCCCAGTTCTCCATGGCCTGTCCTGCCTTTCTGGATTTTACACTTTTTTCAGATGGCCCTTTTGACCCGGGGAAAGTGAGACTTCATTGTAGTGCAGATTTCCTTTGCAAGCTTGCTTGGTTGGCCAAAAAGGGCGTATGCGTTTTTTCCTGAATATATTCAGGAAAAAACGCATACGCCCTTTTTGGCCAAGTGCATCATTGTGGACGTTCGGCCTCTTTTCCTATGCTTTCAATGCAATTCCAGTCTACCTCCTGAAATCGGTTTCCTGCAATTCTGCCCCGCTTTCAAGTCCTCTTGGCAGCCTTACTTCAGTCTATTTTTGGACGATAGCTGTCATTTATAACTCTGCAGGTTTGTGAATTACAGTGCCCCTGAGCTCCTTTCTTCAACTCGCTTTCTTGTGACCTGGCCGCAACACCGCAGGATGGCTTCAGGCCCTAATCTGGTTCCGGCCCGGCATGCTGAGCCTTTGGTTAATTCCTCTTCCTGGTGGGAAATGAGAGGTAAATTTGCCCGTTCAGACACCTCCAGCTAGTCTCTCATTGGTTCTCACTATTCCTGTTCATCTTCCACAGAAATTGCAAACTGGGCCAAACAGGAGGTTAAAGGGACTGACTCTCCAAGTCGGGAGAGTGTTAGTAAAGCGTCTGGAATGTTGCACCCGAGTACCAGGTGAGGAAAACTGAGACATATTTGAACACGTCTCCCGTTCACATGGTTGATCATACTCTGGGTTCCACATGCATGTTTTAGCTGAAGGAAGAATACCTTAAACCTGGAGAGTTGAGACCCGTGTAATGGGTACCATGCAATATGACTTCAAAGGGTCTTCATTTGCTCACCGAACCTCTCCAATCCTATCACTGCTGCGTTTATGCCCCTGTACACATGCTTGATTCTCTTTTGGAGACATAGCAATCCATAGGTTTTAAGATACTTACTAGTCAGGTACATTCTTAGGCGTTTAATATGGGGTGTTGAGTCCATTTCGTTGAGCAAGGAGTAGCTCTTGTCTATTCCATATTTGGCTTAAGGAACTTTATCTGTGCTCATTTCAATCTCTGGTTTTATGCAGCACCCCAACTCACCTTTCCCCTTAAGCAAGCATAAGTTGGTTTTCTAAATTTGAGACCCTGTTCTGTTTTGGAATGCAGTTCCTGTGTAGCCAAGTTTACATTCCGTGTATTAGTGATATCTTATGATGTTTCTTTTTCTGTGTGACTTATTTCAGTTAGAATCATCATACCTGAATCCACTCATTATGCTGCTACGGGCCTGATGACATAGATTTCATTGCTGAGTGATATTGCTTTGTAAGTAAATACCACAACTTCTTTACCCATTTTTCACTTTCTGCGATGTTGAACTTGTACGGTAAACGAGGTTCTTGTAAACAGAGCCGTTCCAAACTTTGGGGTGGCTGTGTCTTTTTGATTTTAATTTCCCTAAGCTATAGGACCATAAGTGGAAGTGCCCTAGGTTCTGTTGCTTTGTTTTTTAGATGTTTCAGGAAACACCATACACTTCTCACGAGTGGTTGTTGGCAATTTACATCCCGCCATCAGCATAACAAGGCTCCCAGTTCTCCATGGCCTGTCCTGCCTTTCTGGATTTTACACTTTTTTCAGATGGCCCTTTTGACCAGGGGAAGTGAGACTTCATTGTAGTGCAGATTTCCTTTGCAAGCTTGCTTGGTTGGCCAAAAAGGGCGTATGCGTTTTTTCCTGAATATATTCAGGAAAAAACGCATACGCCCTTTTTGGCCAAGTGCATCATTGTGGACGTTCTGCCTCTTTTCCTATGCTTTCAATGCAATTCCAGTCTACGTCCTGAAATCGGTTTCCTGCAATTCTGCCCCGCTTTCAAGTCCTCTTGGCAGCCTTACTTCAGTCTATTTTTGGACGATAGCTGTCATTTATAACTCTGCAGGTTTGTGAATTACAGTGCCCCTGAGCTCCTTTCTTCAACTCGCTTTCTTGTGACCTGGCCGCAACACCGCAGGATGGCTTCAGGCCTTAATCTGGTTCCGGCCCGGCACGCTGAGCCTTTGGTTAATTCCTCTTCCTGGTGGGAAATGAGAGTTAAATTTGCCCGTCCAGACACCTCCAGCTAGCCTCTCATTGGTTCTCGCTATTCCTGTTCATCTTCCGCAGAAATTGCAAACTGGGCCAAACAGGAGGTTAAAGGGACTGACTCTCCAAGTCGGGAGAGTGTTAGTAAAGCGTTTGGAATGTTGCACCCGAGTACCAGGGGAGGAAAACTGAGATATATTTGAACACGTCTCCCGTTCACATGGTTGATCATACTCTGGGTTCCACATGCATGTTTTAGCTGAAGGAAGAATACCTTAAACCTGGAGAGTTGAGACCCGTGTAATGGGTACCATGCAATATGACTTCAAAGGGTCTTCATATGCTCACCGAACCTCTCCAATCCTATCACTGCTGCGTTTATGCCCCTGTACACATGCTTGATTCTCTTTCGGAGACATAGCAATCCATAGGTTTTAATATACTTACTAGTCAGGTACATTCTTAGGCGTTTAATATGGGGTGTTGAGTCCATTTCGTTGAGCAAGGAGTAGCTTTTGTCTATTCCATATTTGGCTTAAGGAACTTTATCTGTGCTCATTTCAATCTCTGGTTTTATGCAGCACCCCAACTCACCTTTCCCCTTAAGCAAGCATAAGTTGGTTTTCTAAATTTGAGACCCTGTTCTGTTCTGTAATTCAGTTCCTGTGTAGCCAAGTTTACATTCCGTGTATTAGTGATATCTTATGATGTTTCTTTTTCTGTGTGACTTATTTCAGTTAGAATCATCATACCTGAATCCACTCATTGTGCTGCTAAGGGCCTGATGACACAGATTTCATTGCTGAGTGATATTGCTTTGTAAGTAAATACCACAACTTCTTTATCCATTTTTCACTTTCTGCGATGTTGAACTTGTACTGTAAACGAGGTTCTTGTAAACAGAGCCGATCCAAACTTTGGGGTGGCTGTGTCTTTTTGATTTTAATTTCCCTAAGCTATAGGACCATAAGTGGAAGTGCCCTAGGTTCTGTTGCTTTGTTTTTTAGATGTTTCAGGAAACACCATACACTTCTCCCGAGTGGTTGTTGGCAATTTACATCCCGCCCATCAGCATAACAAGGCTCCCAGTTCTCCATGGCCTGTCCTGCCTTTCTGGATTTTACACTTTTTTCAGATGGCCCTTTTGACCGGGGGGAAGTGAGACTTCATTGTAGTGCAGATTTCCTTTGCAAGCTTGCTTGGTTGGACAAAAAGGGCGTATGCGTTTTTTCCTGAATATATTCAGGAAAAAACGCATACGCCCTTTTTGGCCAAGTGCATCATTGTGGACGTTCTGCCTCTTTTCCTATGCTTTCAATGCAATTCCAGTCTACCTCCTGAAATCGGTTTCCTGCAATTCTGCCCTGCTTTCAAGTCCTCTTGGCAGCCTTACTTCAGTCTATTTTTGGACGATAGCTATCATTTATAACTCTGCAGGTTTGTGAATTACAGTGCCCCTGAGCTCCTTTCTTCAACTCGCTTTCTTTTGAGCTGGCCGCAACACCGCAGGATGGCTTCAGGCCCTAATCTGATTCCGGTACGGCACGCTGAGCCTTTGGTTATTTCCTCTTCCTGGTGGGAAATGAGAGTTAAATTTGCCCGTCCAGACACCTCCAGCTAGTCTCTCATTGGTTCTCGCTATTCCTGTTCATCTTCCGCAGAAATTGCAAACTGGGCCAAAAAGGAGGTTAAAGGGACTGACTCTCCAAGTGGGGAGAGTGTTAGTAAAGCATCTGGAATGTTGCACCCGAGTACCAGGGTACGAAAACTGAGACATATTTGAACACGTCTCCCGATCACATGGTTGATCATACTCTAGGTTCCACATGCATGTTTTAGCTGAAGGAAGAATACCTTAAACCTGGGTAGGTGAAACCCGTGGAATGGGTACCATGTAATATGACTTCAAAGGGTCTTCATTTGCTCACCGAACCTCTCCAATCCTATCACTGCTGCGTTTATGCCCCTGTACACATGCTTGATTCTCTTTCGGAGACATAGCAATCCATAGGTTTTAACATACTTACTAGTCAGGTACATTCTTAGGCGTTTAATATGCGGTGTTGAGTCCATTTCGTTGAGCATGGAGTAGCTCTTGTCTATTCCATATTTGGCTTAAGGAACTTTATCTGTGCTCATTTCAATCTCTGGTTTTATGCAGCACCCCAACTCACCTTTCCCCTTAAGCAAGCATAAGTTGGTTTTCTAAATTTGAGACCCTGTTCTGTTCTGTAATTCAGTTCCTGCGTAACCAAGTTTACATTCCGTGTATTACTGATATCTTATGATGTTTCTTTTTCTGTGTGACTTATTTCAGTTAGAATCATCATACCTGAATCCACTCATTGTGCTGCTAAGGGCCTGATGACATAGATTTCATTGCTGAGTGATATTGCTTTGTAAGTAAATACCACAACTTCTTTATCCATTTTTCACTTTCTGCGATGTTGAACTTGTACTGTAAACGAGGTTCTTGTAAACAGAGGCGTCCCAAACTTTGGGGTGGCTGTGTCTTTTTCATTTTAATTTCCCTAAGCTATAGGACCATAAGTGGCAGTGCCCTAGGCTCTGTTGCTTTGTTTTTTAGATGTTTCAGGAAACACCATACACTTCTCCCGAGTGTCTGTTGGCAATTTACATCACGCCCATCAGCATAACAAGGCTCCCAGTTCTCAATGGCCTGTTGCCTTTCTGGATTTTACACTTTTTTCAGATGGCCCTTTTCACCGGGGGGAAGTGAGACTTCATTGTAGTGCAGATTTCCTTTGCAAGCTTGCTTGGTTGGCCAAAAAGAGCGTATGCGTTTTTTCCTGAATATATTCAGGAAAAAACGCATACGCTCTTTTTGGCCAAGTGCATCATTGTGGACGTTCTGCCTCTTTTCCTATGCTTTCAATGCAATTCCAGTCTACCTCCTGAAATCGGTTTCCTGCAATTCTGCCCCGCTTTCAAGTCCTCTTGGCAGCCTTACTTCAGTCTATTTTTGGACGATAGCTGTCATTTATAACTCTGCAGGTTTGTGAATTACAGTGCCCCTGAGCTCCTTTCTTCAACTCGCTTTCTTGTGACCTGGCCGCAACACCGCAGGATGGCTTCAGGCCCTAATCTGGTTCCGGCCCGGCATGCTGAGCCTTTGGTTAATTCCTCTTCCTGGTGGGAAATGAGAGTTAAATTTGCCCGTTCAGACACCTCCAGCTAGTCTCTCATTGGTTCTCGCTATTCCTGTTCATCTTCCGCAGAAATTGCAAACTGGGCCAAACAGGAGGTTAAAGGGACTGACTCTCCAAGTGGGGAGAGTGTTAGTAAAGCGTCTGGAATGTTGCACCCGAGTACCAGGGGAGGAAAACTGAGACATATTTGAACACGTCTCCCGTTCACATGGTTGATCATACTCTGGGTTCCACATGCATGTTTCAGCTGAAGGAAGAATACCTTAAACCTGGAGAGTTGAGACCCGTGTAATGGGTACCATGCAATATGACTTCAAAGGGTCTTCATTTGCTCACCGAACCTCTCCAATCCTATCACTGCTGCGTTTATGCCCCTGTACACACGCTTGATTCTCTTTTGGAGACATAGCAATCCATAGGTTTTAAGATACTTACTAGTCAGGTACATTCTTAGGCGTTTAATATGGGGTGTTGAGTCCATTTCGTTGAGCAAGGAGTAGCTCTTGTCTATTCCATATTTGGCTTAAGGAACTTTATCTGTGCTCATTTCAATCTCTGGTTTTATGCAGCACCCCAACTCACCTTTCCCCTTAAGCAAGCATAAGTTGGTTTTCTAAATTTGAGACCCTGTTCTGTTCTGTAATTCAGTTCCTGTGTAGCCAAGTTTCCATTCCGTGTATTACTAATATCTTATGATGTTTCTTTTTCTGTGTGACTTATTTCAGTTAGAATCATCATACCTGAATCCACTCATTGTGCTGCTAAGGGCCTGATGACACAGATTTCATTGCTGAGTGATATTGCTTTGTAAGTAAATACCACAACTTCTTTATCCATTTTTCACTTTCTGCGATGTTGAACTTGTACTGTAAAGAGGTTCTTGTAAACAGAGCCGTTCCAAACTTTGGGGTGGCTGTGTCTTTTTGATTTTAATTTCCCTAAGCTATAGGACCATAAGTGGAAGTGCCCTAGGCTCTGTTGCTTTGTTTTTTAGTTGTTTCAGGAAACACCATACACTTCTCCCCAGTGGTTGTTGGCAATTTACATCCCGCCCTTCAGCATAACAAGGCTCCCAGTTCTCCATGGCCTGTCCTGCCTTTCTGGATTTTACACTTTTTTCAGATGGCCCTTTTGACCGGGGGGAAGTGAGACTTCATTGTAGTGCAGATTTCCTTTGCAAGCTTGCTTGGTTGGCCTAAAAGGGCGTATGCGTTTTTTCCTGAATATATTCAGGAAAAAACGCATACGCCCTTTTTGGCCAAGTGCATCATTGTGGACGTTCTGCCTCTTTTCCTATGCTTTCAATGCAATTCCAGTCTACCTCCTGAAATCGGTTTCCTGCAATTCTGCTCCGCTTTCAAGTCCTCTTGGCTGCCTTACTTCAGTATATTTTTGGACGATAGCTGTTATTTATAACTCTGCAGGTTTGTGAATTACAGTGCCCCTGAGCTCCTTTTTTCAACTTGCTTTATTTTGAGCTGGCCGCAACACCGCAGGATGGCTTCAGGCCCTAATCTGGTTCCGGCACGGCACACTGAGCCTTTGGTTATTTCCTCTTCCTGGTGGGAAATGAGAGTTAAATTTGCCCGTCCAGACACCTCCAGCTAGCCTCTCATTGGTTCTCACTATTCCTGTTCATCTTCCGCAGAAATTGCAAACTGTGCCAAACAGGAGGTTAAAGGCGCTCACTCTCCAAGTGGGGAGAGTGTTAGTAAAGCGTCTGGAATGTTGCACCCGAGTACCAGGGGAGGAAAACTGAGACATATTTGAACACGTCTCCCGATCACATGGTTGATCATACTCTAGGTTCCACATGCATGTTTTAGCTAAAGGAAGAATACCTAAAACCTGGGTAGTTGAAACCCGTGTAATGGGTACCATGCAATATGACTTCAAAGGGTCTTCATTTGCTCACCGAACCTCTAAAATCCTATCACTAGTGCGTTTATGCCCCTGTACACATGCTTGATTCTCCTTCGGAGACATAGCAATCCATAGGTTTTAAGATACTTACTAGTCAGGTACATTCTTAGGCGTTTAATATGCGGTTTTGAGTCCATTTCGTTGAGCAAGGAGTAGCTCTTGTCTATTCCATATTTGGTTTAAGGAACTTTATCTGTGCTCATTTCAATCTCTGGTTTTATGCAGCACCCCAACTCACCTTTCCCCTTAAGCAAGCATAAGTTGGTTTTCTAAATTTGAGACCCTGTTCTGTTCTGTAATTCAGTTCCTGTGTAGCCAAGTTTACATTCCGTGTATTACTGATATCTTATGATGTTTCTTCTTCTGTGTGACTTATTTCAGTTAGAATCATCATACCTGAATCCACTCATTGTGCTGCTAAGGGCCTGATGACACAGATTTCATTGCTGAGTGATATTGCTTTGTAAGTAAATACCACAACTTTTTTATCCATTTTTCACTTTCTGCGATGTTGAACTTGTACTGTAAACGAGGTTCTTGTAAACAGAGCCGTTCGAAACATTGGGGTGGCTGTGTCTTTTTGATTTTAAATTCCCTAAGCTATAGGACCATAAGTGGAAGTGCCCTAGGCTCTGTTGCTTTGTTTTTTAGATGTTTCAGGAAACACCATACACTTCTCCCGAGTGGTTGTTGGCAATTTACATCCCGCCCATCAGCATAACAAGGCTCCCAGTTCTCCATGGCCTGTCCTGCCTTTCTGGATTTTACACTTTTTTCAGATGGCCATTTTGACTAGGGGAAGTGAGACTTCATTGTAGTGCAGATTTCCTTTGCAAGCTTGCTTGGTTGGCCAAAAAGGGCGTATGCGTTTTTTCCTGAATATATTCAGGAAAAAACGCATACGCCCTTTTTGGCCAAGTGCATCATTGTGGACGTTCTGCCTCTTTTCCTATGCTTTCAATGCAATTCCAGTCTACCTCCTGAAATCGGTTTCCTGCAATTCTGCCCCGCTTTCAAGTCCTCTTGGCAGCCTTACTTCAGTCTATTTTTGGACGATAGCTGTCATTTATAACTCTGCAGGTTTGTGAATTACAGTGCCCCTGAGCTCCTTTCTTCAACTCGCTTTCTTTTGAGCTGGCCGCAACACTGCAGGATGGCTTCAGGCCCTAATCTGGTTCCGGCACGGCACACTGAGCCTTTGGTTATTTCCTCTTCCTGGTGGGAAATGAGAGATAAATTTGCCCGTCCAGACACCTCCAGCTAGCCTCTCATTGGTTCTCGCTATTCCTGTTCATCTTCCGCAGAAATTGCAAACTGGGCCAAACAGGAGGTTAAAGGCGCTGACTTTCCAAGTGGGGAGAGTGTTAGTAAAGCGTCTGGAATGTTGCACCCGAGTACCAGGGGAGGAAAACTGAGACATATTTGAACACGTCTCCCATTCACATGGTTGATCATACTTGGGTTCCACATGCATGTTTTAGCTGAAGGAAGAATACCTAAAACCTGGGTAGTTGAAACCCGTGGAATGGGTACCATGCAATATGACTTCAAAGGGTCTTCATTTGCTCACCACACCTCTCCAATCCTATCACTGCTGCGTTTATGCCCCTGTACACATGCTTGATTCTCTTTCGGAGACATAGCAATCCATAGGTTTTAAGATACTTACTAGTCAGGTACATTCTTAGGCGTTTAATATGGGGTGTTGAGTCCATTTCGTTGAGCAAGGAGTAGCTCTTGTCTATTCCATATTTGGCTTAAGGAACTTTATCTGTGCTCATTTCAATCTCTGGTTTTATGCAGCACCCCAACTCACCTTTCCCCTTAAGCAAGCATAAGTTGGTTTTCTAAATTTGAGACCCTGTTCTGTTCTGTAATTCAGTTCCTGTGTAGCCAAGTTTACATTCCGTGTATTACTGATATCTTATGATGTTTCTTTTTCTGTGTGACTTATTTCAGTTAGAATCATCATACCTGAATCCACTCATTGTGCTGCTAAGGGCCTGATGACACAGATTTCATTGCTGAGTGATATTGCTTTGTAAGTAAATACCACAACTTCTTTATCCATTTTTCACTTTCTGCGATGTTGAACTTGTACTGTAAATGAGGTTCTTGTAAACAGAGCCATTCCAAACTTTGGGGTGGCTGTGTCTTTTTGATTTTAATTTCCCTAAGCTATAGGACCATAAGTGGAAGTGCCCTAGGTTCTGTTGCTTTGTTTTTTAGATGTTTCAGGAAACACCATACACTTCTCCCGAGTGGTTGTTGGCAATTTCCATCCCGCCCATCAGCATAACAAGGCTCCCAGTTCTCCATGGCCTGTCCTGCCTTTCTGGATTTTATACTTTTTTCAGATGGCCCTTTTGACCGGGGGGAAGTGAGACTTCATTGTAGTGCAGATTTCCTTTGCAAGCTTGCTTGGTTGGCCAAAAAGGGCGTATGCGTTTTTTCCTGAATATATTCAGGAAAAAACGCATACGCCCTTTTTGGCCAAGTGCATCATTGTGGACGTTCTGCCTCTTTTCCTATGCTTTCAATGCAATTCCTGTCTACCTCCTGAAATCGGTTTCCTGCAATTCTGCCCCGCTTTCAAGTCCTCTTGGCAGCCTTACTTCAGTCTATTTTTGGACGATAGCTGTCATTTATAACTCTGCAGGTTTGTGAATTACAGTGCCCCTGAGCTCCTTTCTTCAACTCGCTTTCTTTTGAGTTGGCCGCAACACCGCAGGATGGCTTCAGGCCCTAATCTGGTTCCGGCACGGCACGCTGAGCCTTTGGTTATTTCCTCTTCCTGGTGGGAAATGAGAGTTAAATTTGCCCATCCAGACACCTCCAGCTAGTCTCTCATTGGTTCTCGCTATTCCTGTTCATCTTCCACAGAAATTGCAAACTGGGCCAAACAGGAGGTTAAAGGGACTGACTCTCCAAGTGGGGAGAGTGTTAGTAAAGCGTCTGTAATGTTGCACCCGAGTACCAGGGGAGGAAAACTGAGACATATTTGAACACGTCTCCCATTCACATGGTTGATCATACTTGGGTTCCACATGCATGTTTTAGCTGAAGGAAGAATACCTAAAACCTGGGTAGTTGAAACCCGTGGAATGGGTACCATGCAATATGACTTCAAAGGGTCTTCATTTGCTCACCGCACCTCTCCAATCCTATCACTGCTGCGTTTATGCCCCTGTACACATGCTTGATTCTCTTTCGGAGACATAGCAATCCATAGGTTTTAAGATACTTACTAGTCAGGTACATTCTTAGGCGTTTAATATGGGGTGTTGAGTCCATTTCGTTGAGCAAGGAGTAGCTCTTGTCTATTCCATATTTGGCTTAAGGAACTTTATCTGTGCTCATTTCAATCTCTGGTTTTATGCAGCACCCCAACTCACCTTTACCCTTAAGCAAGCATAAGTTGGTTTTCTAAATTTGAGACCCTGTTCTGTTCTGTAATTCAGTTCCTGTGTAGCCAAGTTTACATTCCGTGTATTACTGATATCTTATGATGTTTCTTTTTCTGTGTGACTTATTTCAGTTAGAATCATCATACCTGAATCCACTCATTGTGCTGCTAAGGGCCTGATGACACAGATTTCATTGCTGAGTGATATTGCTTTGTAAGTAAATACCACAACTTCTTTATCCATTTTTCACTTTCTGCGATGTTGAACTTGTACTGTAAATGAGGTTCTTGTAAACAGAGCCGTTCCAAACTTTGGGGTGGCTGTGTCTTTTTGATTTTAATTTCCCTAAGCTATAGGACCATAAGTGGAAGTGCCCTAGGTTCTGTTGCTTTGTTTTTTAGATGTTTCAGGAAACACCATATACTTCTCCCGAGTGGTTGTTGGCAATTTCCATCCCGCCCATCAGCATAACAAGGCTCCCAGTTCTCCATGGCCTGTCCTGCCTTTCTGGATTTTATACTTTTTTCAGATGGCCCTTTTGACCGGGGGGAAGTGAGACTTCATTGTAGTGCAGATTTCCTTTGCAAGCTTGCTTGGTTGGCCAAAAAGGGCGTATGCGTTTTTTTCCTGAATATATTCAGGAAAAAACGCATACGCCCTTTTTGGCCAAGTGCATCATTGTGGACGTTCTGCCTCTTTTCCTATGCTTTCAATGCAATTCCTGTCTACCTCCTGAAATCGGTTTCCTGCAATTCTGCCCCGCTTTCAAGTCCTCTTGGCAGCCTTACTTCAGTCTATTTTTGGACGATAGCTGTCATTTATAACTCTGCAGGTTTGTGAATTACAGTGCCCCTGAGCTCCTTTCTTCAACTCGCTTTCTTGTGACCTGGCCGCAACACCGCAGGATGGCTTCAGGCCCTAATCTGGTTCCGGCACGGCACGCTGAGCCTTTGGTTATTTCCTCTTCCTGGTGGGAAATGACAGTTAAATTTGCCCATCCAGACACCTCCAGCTAGTCTCTCATTTGTTCTCGCTATTCCTGTTCATCTTCCACAGAAATTGCAAACTGGGCCAAACAGGAGGTTAAAGGCGCTGACTCTCCAAGTGGGGAGAGTGTTAGTAAAGCGTCTGGAATGTTGCACTCGAGTACCAGGGGAGGAAAACTGAGACATATTTGAACACGTCTCCCGATCACATGGTTGATCATACTCTGGGTTCCACATGCATGTTTTAGCTGTAGGAAGAATACCTTAAACCTGGAGAGTTGAGACCCGTGTAATGGGTACCATGCAATATGACTTCAAAGGGTCTTCATTTGCTCACCGAACCTCTCCAATCCTATCACTGCTGCATTTATGCCCCTGTACACACGCTTGATTCTCTTTTGGAGACATAGCAATCCATAGGTTTTAAGATACTTACTAGTCAGGTACATTCTTAGGCGTTTAATATGGGGTGTTGAGTCCATTTCATTGAGCAAGGAGTAGCTCTTGTCTATTCCATATTTGGCTTAAGGAACTTTATCTGTGCTCATTTCAATCTCTGGTTTTATGCAGCACCCCAACTCACCTTTCCCCTTAAGCAAGCATAAGTTGGTTTTCTAAATTTGAGACCCTGTTCTGTTCTGTAATTCAGTTCCTGTGTAGCCAAGTTTCCATTCTGAGTATTACTGATATCTTATGATGTTTCTTTTTCTGTGTGACTTATTTCAGTTGGAATCATCATACCTGAATCCACTCATTGTGCTGCTAAGGGCCTGATGACACAGATTTCATTGCTGAGTGATATTGCTTTGTAAGTAAATACCACAACTTTTTTATCCATTTTTCACTTTCTCCGATGTTGAACTTGTACTGTAAACGAGGTTCTTGTAAACAGAGCCGATCCAAACTTTGGGGTGGCTGTGTCTTTTTGATTTTAATTTCCCTAAGCTATAGGACCATAAGTGGAAGTGCCCTAGGCTCTGTTGCTTTGTTTTTTAGATGTTTCAGGAAACACCATACACTTCTCCCGAGTGGTTGTTGGCAATTTACATCCCGCCCATCAGCATAACAAGGCTCCCAGTTCTCCATGGCCTGTCCTGCCTTTCTGGATTTTACACTTTTTTCAGATGGCCCTTTTGACCGGGGGGAAGTGAGACTTCATTGTAGTGCAGATTTCCTTTGCAAGCTTGCTTGGTTGGCCAAAAAGGGCGTATGCGTTTTTTCCTGAATATATTCAGGAAAAAACGCATACGCCCTTTTTGGCCAAGTGCATCATTGTGGACGTTCTGCCTCTTTTCCTATGCTTTCAATGCAATTCCAGTCTACCTCCTGAAATCGGTTTCCTGCAATTCTGCCCCGCTTTCAAGTCCTCTTGGCAGCCTTACTTCAGTCTATTTTTGGACGATAGCTGTCATTTATAACTCTGCAGGTTTGTGAATTACAGTGCCCCTGAGCTCCTTTCTTCAACTCGCTTTCTTGTGAGCTGGCCGCAACACCGCAGGATGGCTTCAGGCCCTAATCTGGTTCCGGCACGGCACGCTGAGCCTCTGGTTATTTCCTCTTCCTGGTGGGAAATGAGAGTTAAATTTGCCCGTCCAGACACCTCCAGCTAGTCTCTCATTGGTTCTCGCTATTCCTGTTCATCTTCCGCAGAAATTGCAAACTGGGCCAAACAGGAGGTTAAAGGCGCTGACTCTCCAAGTGGGGACAGTGTTAGTAAAGCGTCTGGAATGTTGCACCCGAGTACCAGGGGAGGAAAACTGAGACATATTTGAACACGTCTCCCGATCTCATGGTTGATCATACTCTGGGTTCCACATGCATGTTTTAGCTGAAGGAAGAATACCTAAAACCTGGGTAGTTGAAACCCGTGGAATGGGTACCATGCAATATGACTTCAAAGGGTCTTCATTTGCTCACCGAACCTCTCCAATCCTATCACTGCTGCGTTTATGCCCCTGTACACACGCTTGATTCTCTTTTGGAGACATAGCAATCCATAGGTCTTAAGATACTTACTAGTCAGGTACATTCTTAGGCGTTTAATATGGGGTGTTGAGTCCATTTCGTTGAGCAAGGAGTAGCTCTTGTCTATTCCATATTTGGCTTAAGGAACTTTATCTGTGCTCATTTCAATCTCTGGTTTTATGCAGCACCCCAACTCACCTTTCCCCTTAAACAAGCATAAGTTGGTTTTCTAAATTTGAGACCCTGTTCTGTTCTGTAATTCAGTTCCTGTGTAGCCAAGTTTCCATTCCGTGTATTACTGATATCTTATGATGTTTCTTTTTCTGTGTGACTTATTTCAGTTAGAATCATCATACCTGAATCCACTCATTGTGCTGCTAAGGGCCTGATGACATAGATTTCATTGCTGAGTGATATTGCTTTGTAAGTAAACACCACAACTTCTTTATCCATTTTTCACTTTCTGTGATGTTGAACTTGTACGGTAAACGAGGTTCTTGTAAACAGAGGCGTCCCAAATTTTGGGGTGGCTGTGTCATTTTGATTTTAATTTCCCTAAGCTATAGGACCATAAGTGGAAGTGCCCTAGACTCTGTTGCTTTGTTTTTTCGATGTTTCAGGAAACACCATACACTTCTCCCGAGTGTCTGTTGGCAATTTACATCCCGCCCATCAGCATAACAAGGCTCCCAGTTCTCCATGGCCTGTCCTGCCTTTCTGGATTTTACACTTTTTTCAGATGGCCCTTTTGACCGGGGGGAAGTGAGACTTCATTGTAGTGCAGATTTCCTTTGCAAGTTTGCTTGGTTGGCCAGAAAGGGCGTATGCGTTTTTTCCTGAATATATTCAGGAAAAAACGCATACGCCCTTTTTGGCCAAGTGCATCATTGTGGACGTTCTGCCTCTTTTCCTATGCTTTCAATGCAATTCCAGTCTACCTCCTGAAATCGGTTTCCTGCAATTCTGCCCCGCTTTCAAGTCCTCTTGGCAGCCTTACTTCAGTCTATTTTTGGACGATAGCTGTCATTTATAACTCTGCAGGTTTGTGAATTACAGTGCCCCTGAGCTCCTTTCTTCAACTCGCTTTCTTTTGAGCTGGCCGCAACACCGCAGGATGGCTTCAGGCCCTAATCTGGTTCCGGTACGGCACGCTGAGCCTTTGGTTATTTCCTCTTCCTGGTGGGAAATGAGAGTTAAATTTGCCCGTCCAGACACCTCCAGCTAGCCTCTCATTGGTTCTCGCTATTCCTGTTCATCTTCCGCAGAAATTGCAAACTGGGCCAAACAGGAGGTTAAAGGCGCTGACTCTCCAAGTGGGGAGAGTGTTAGTAAAGCGTCTGGAATGTTGCACCCGAGTACCAGGGGAGGAAAACTGAGACATATTTGAACACGTCTCCCGGTCACATGGTTGATCATACTCTGGGTTCCACATGCATGTTTTAGCTGAAGGAAGAATACCTAAAACCTGGGTAGTTGAAACCCGTGGAATGGGTACCATTCAATATGACTTCAAAGGGTCTTCATTTGCTCACTGAACATCTCCAATCCTATCACTGCTGCGTTTATGCCCCTGTACACATGCTTGATTCTCTTTCGGAGACATAGCAATCCATAGGTTTTAAGATACTTACTAGTCAGGTACATTCTTAGGCGTTTAATATGCGGTGTTGAGTCCATTTCGTTGAGCAAGGAGTAGCTCTTGTCTATTCCATATTTGGCTTAAGCAACTTTATCTGTGCTCATTTCAATCTCTGGTTTTATGCAGCACCCCAACTCACCTTTACCTTTAAGCAAGCATAAGTTGGTTTTCTAAATTTGAGACCCTGTTCTGTTCTGTAATTCAGTTCCTGTGTAGCCAAGTTTACATTCCGTGTATTAGTGATATCTTATGATGTTTCTTTTTCTGTGTGACTTATTTCAGTTAGAATCATCGTACCTGAATCCACTCATTATGCTGCTACGGGCCTGATGACATAGATTTCATTGCTGAGTGATACTGCATTGTACGTAAGTACCACAAGTTCTTTATCCATTTTTCACTTTCTGTGATATTGAACTTGTACGGTAAACGAGGTTCTTGTAAAAGAGGCGTCCCAAACTTTGGGGTGGCTGTGTCTTTTTGATTTTAATTTCCCTAAGCTATAGGACCATAAGTGGAAGTGCCCTAGGCTCTGTTGCTTTGTTTTTTAGATGTTTCAGGAAACACCATACACTTCTCCCTAGTGTCTGTTGGCAATTTACATCCTGCCCATCAGCATAACAAGGCTCCCAGTTCTCCATGGCCTGTCCTGCCTTTCTGGATTTTACACTTTTTTCAGATGGCCCTTTTGACCGGGGGGAAGTGAGACTTCATTGTAGTGCAGATTTCCTTTGCAAGCTTGCTTGGTTGGCCAAAAAGGGCGTATGCGTTTTTTCCTGAATATATTCAGGAAAAAACGCATACGCCCTTTTTGGCCAAGTGCATCATTGTGGACGTTCTGCCTCTTTTCCTATGCTTTCAATGCAATTCCAGTCTACCTCCTGAAATCGGTTTCCTGCAATTCTGCCCCGCTTTCAAGTCCTCTTGGCAGCCTTACTTCAGTATATTTTTGGACGATAGCTGTCATTTATAACTCTGCAGGTTTGTGAATTACAGTGCCCCTGAGCTCCTTTCTTCAACTCGCTTTCTTGTGACCTGGCCGCAACACCGCAGGATGTCTTCAGGCCCTAATCTGGTTCTGGCACGGCACGCTGAGCCTTTGGTTAATTCATCTTCCTGGTGGGAAATGAGAGTTAAATTTGCCCATCCAGACACCTCCAGCTAGTCTCTCATTGGTTCTCGCTATTCCTGTTCATCTTCCGCAGAAATTGCAAACTGGGCCAAACAGGAGGTTAAAGGGACTGACTCTCCAAGTGGGGAGAGTGTTAGTAAAGCGTCTGGAATGTTGCACCCGAGTACCAGGGTACGAAAACTGAGACATATTTGAACACGTCTCCCGATCACATGGTTGATCATACTCTGGGTTCCACATGCATGTTTTAGCTGAAGGAAGAATACCTAAAACCTGGGTAGTTGAAACCCGTGGAATGGGTACCATGCAATATGACTTCAAAGGGTCTTCATTTGCTCACCGAACATCTCCAATCCTATCACTGCTGCGTTTATGCCCCTGTACACATGCTTGATTCTCTTTCGGAGACATAGCAATCCATAAGTTTTAAGATACTTACTAGTCAGGTACATTCTTAGGCGTTTAATATGCGGTGTTGAGTCCATTTCGTTGAGCAAGGAGTAGCTCTTGTCTATTCCATATTTGGCTTAAGGAACTTTATCTGTGCTCATTTCAATCTCTGGTTTTATGCAGCACCCCAACTCACCTTTCCCCTTAAGCAAGCATAAGTTGGTTTTCTAAATTTGAGACCCTGTTCTCTTCTGTAATTCAGTTCCTGTGTAGCCAAGTTTACATTCCGTGTATTACTGATATCTTATGATGTTTCTTTTTCTGTGTGACTTATTTCAGTTAGAATCATCGTACCTGAATCCACTCATGATGCTGCTACGGGCCTGATGACATAGATTTCATTGCTGAGTGATACTGCATTGTACGTAAGTACCACAAGTTCTTTATCCATTTTTCACTTTCTGTGATATTGAACTTGTATGGTAAACGAGGTTCTTGTAAACAGAGGCGTCCCAAACTTTGGGGTGGCTGTGTCTTTTTGATTTTAATTTCCCTAAGCTATAGGACCATAAGTGGAAGTGCCCTAGGCTCTGTTGCTTTGCTTTTTAGATGTTTCAGGAAACACCATACACTTCTCCCGAGTGTCTGTTGGCAATTTACATCCCGCCCATCAGCATAACAAGGCTCCCAGTTCTCCATGGCCTGTCCTGCCTTTCTGGATTTTACACTTTTTTCAGATGGCCCTTTTGACCGGGGGGAAGTGAGACTTCATTGTAGTGCAGATTTCCTTTGCAAGCTTGCTTGGTTGGCCAAAAAGGGCGTATGCGTTTTTTCCTGAATATATTCAGGAAAAAACGCATACGCCCTTTTTGGCCAAGTGCATCATTGTGGACGTTCTGCCTCTTTTCCTATGCTTTCAATGCAATTCCAGTCTACCTCCTGAAATCGGTTTCCTGCAATTCTGCCCCGCTTTCAAGTCCTCTTGGCAGCCTTACTTCAGTCTATTTTTGGACGATAGCTGTCATTTATAACTCTGCAGGTTTGTGAATTACAGTGCCCCTGAGCTCCTTTCTTCAACTCGCTTTCTTGTGACCTGGCCGCAACACCGCAGGATGGCTTCAGGCCCTAATCTGGTTCCGGCCCGGCATGCTGAGCCTTTGGTTAATTCCTCTTCCTGGTGGGAAATGAGAGTTAAATTTGCCCGTCCAGACACCTCCAGCTAACCTCTCATTGGTTCTCGCTATTCCTGTTCATCTTCCGCAGAAATTGCAAACTGGGCCAAACAGGAGGTTAAAGGAACTGACTCTCCAAGTCGGGAGAGTGTTAGTAAAGCGTCTGGAATGTTGCACCCGAGTACCAGGGTAGGAAAACTGAGACATATTTGAACACGTCTCCCGTTCACATGGTTGATCATACTCTGGGTTCCACATGCATGTTTTAGCTGAAGGAAGAATACCTTAAACCTGGAGAGTTGAGACCCGTGGAATGGGTACCATGCAATATGACTTCAAAGGGTCTTCATTTCCTCACCGAACCTCTCCAATCCTATCACTGCTGCGTTTATGCCCCTGTACACATGCTTGATTCTCTTTTGGAGACATAGCAATCCATAGGTTTTAAGATACTTACTAGTCAGGTACATTCTTAGGCGTTTAATATGCGGTGTTGAGTCCATTTCGTTGAGCAAGGAGTAGCTCTTGTCTATTCCATATTTGGCTTAAGGAACTTTATCTGTGCTCATTTCAATCTCTGGTTTTATGCAGCACCCCAACTCACCTTTCCCCTTAAGCAAGCATAAGTTGGTTTTCTAAATTTGAGACCCTGTTCTCTTCTGTAATTCAGTTCCTGTGTAGCCAAGTTTACATTCCGTGTATTACTGATATCTTATGATGTTTCTTTTTCTGTGTGACTTATTTCAGTTAGAATCATCGTACCTGAATCCACTCATTATGCTGCTACGGGCCTGATGACATAGATTTCATTGCTGAGTGATACTGCATTGTACGTAAGTACCACAAGTTCTTTATCCATTTTTCACTTTCTGTGATATTGAACTTGTACGGTAAACGAGGTTCTTGTAAAAGAGGCGTCCCAAACTTTGGGGTGGCTGTGTCTTTTTGATTTTAATTTCCCTAAGCTATAGGACCATAAGTGGAAGTGCCCTAGGCTCTGTTGCTTTGTTTTTTAGATGTTTCAGGAAACACCATACACTTCTCCCGAGTGTCTGTTGGCAATTTACATCCTGCCCATCAGCATAACAAGGCTCCCAGTTCTCCATGGCCTGTCCTGCCTTTCTGGATTTTACACTTTTTTCAGATGGCCCTTTTGACCGGGGGGAAGTGAGACTTCATTGTAGTGCAGATTTCCTTTGCAAGCTTGCTTGGTTGGCCAAAAAGGGCGTATGCGTTTTTTCCTGAATATATTCAGGAAAAAACGCATACGCCCTTTTTGGCCAAGTGCATCATTGTGGACGTTCTGCCTCTTTTCCTATGCTTTCAATGCAATTCCAGTCTACCTCCTGAAATCGGTTTCCTGCAATTCTGCCCCGCTTTCAAGTCCTCTTGGCAGCCTTACTTCAGTATATTTTTGGACGATAGCTGTCATTTATAACTCTGCAGGTTTGTGAATTACAGTGCCCCTGAGCTCCTTTCTTCAACTCGCTTTCTTGTGACCTGGCCGCAACACCGCAGGATGTCTTCAGGCCCTAATCTGGTTCTGGCACGGCACGCTGAGCCTTTGGTTAATTCATCTTCCTGGTGGGAAATGAGAGTTAAATTTGCCCATCCAGACACCTCCAGCTAGTCTCTCATTGGTTCTCGCTATTCCTGTTCATCTTCCACAGAAATTGCAAACTGGGCCAAACAGGAGGTTAAAGGGACTGACTCTCCAAGTGGGGAGAGTGTTAGTAAAGCGTCTGGAATGTTGCACCCGAGTACCAGGGTACGAAAACTGAGACATATTTGAACACGTCTCCCGATCACATGGTTGATCATACTCTGGGTTCCACATGCATGTTTTAGCTGAAGGAAGAATACCTAAAACCTGGGTAGTTGAAACCCGTGGAATGGGTACCATGCAATATGACTTCAAAGGGTCTTCATTTGCTCACCGAACATCTCCAATCCTATCACTGCTGCGTTTATGCCCCTGTACACATGCTTGATTCTCTTTTGGAGACATAGCAATCCATAGGTTTTAAGATACTTACTAGTCAGGTACATTCTTAGGCGTTTAATATGCGGTGTTGAGTCCATTTCGTTGAGCAAGGAGTAGCTCTTGTCTATTCCATATTTGGCTTAAGGAACTTTATCTGTGCTCATTTCAATCTCTGGTTTTATGCAGCACCCCAACTCACCTTTCCCCTTAAGCAAGCATAAGTTGGTTTTCTAAATTTGAGACCCTGTTCTCTTCTGTAATTCAGTTCCTGTGTAGCCAAGTTTACATTCCGTGTATTACTGATATCTTATGATGTTTCTTTTTCTGTGTGACTTATTTCAGTTAGAATCATCGTACCTGAATCCACTCATTATGCTGCTACGGGCCTGATGACATAGATTTCATTGCTGAGTGATACTGCATTGTACGTAAGTACCACAAGTTCTTTATCCATTTTTCACTTTCTGTGATATTGAACTTGTACGGTAAACGAGGTTCTTGTAAAAGAGGCGTCCCAAACTTTGGGGTGGCTGTGTCTTTTTGATTTTAATTTCCCTAAGCTATAGGACCATAAGTGGAAGTGCCCTAGGCTCTGTTGCTTTGTTTTTTAGATGTTTCAGGAAACACCATACACTTCTCCCCAGTGTCTGTTGGCAATTTACATCCCGCCCATCAGCATAACAAGGCTCCCAGTTCTCCATGGCCTGTCCTGCCTTTCTGGATTTTACACTTTTTTCAGATGGCCCTTTTGACCGGGGGGAAGTGAGACTTCATTGTAGTGCAGTTCTCCTTTGCAAGCTTGCTTGGTTGTCCAAAAAGGGCGTATGCGTTTTTTCCTGAATATATTCAGGAAAAAACGCATACGCCCTTTTTGGCCAAGTGCATCATTGTGGACGTTCTGCCTCTTTTCCTATGCTTTCAATGCAATTCCAGTCTACCTCCTGAAATCGGTTTCCTGCAATTCTGCCCCGCTTTCAAGTCCTCTTGGCAGCCTTACTTCAGTCTATTTTTGGACGATAGCTGTCATTTATAACTCTGCAGGTTTGTGAATTACAGTGCCCCTGAGCTCCTTTCTTCAACTCGCTTTCTTGTGACCTGGCCGCAACACCGCAGGATGTCTTCAGGCCCTAATCTGGTTCCGGCCCGGCATGCTGAGCCTTTGGTTAATTCCTCTTCCTGGTGGGAAATGAGAGTTAAATTTGCCCATCCAGACACCTCCAGCTAGTCTCTCATTGGTTCTCGCTATTCCTGTTCATCTTCCACAGAAATTGCAAACTGGGCCAAACAGGAGGTTAAAGGGACTGACTTTCCAAGTTGGGAGAGTGTTAGTAAAGCGTCAGGAATGTTGCACCCGAGTACCAGGGTACGAAAACTGAGACATATTTGAACACGTCTCCCGATCACATGGTTGATCATACTCTGGGTTCCACATGCATGTTTTAGCTGAAGGAAGAATACCTTAAACCTGGAGAGTTGAGACCCGTGGAATGGGTACCATGCAATATGACTTCAAAGGGTCTTCATTTGCTCACCGAACCTCTCCAATCGTATCACTGCTGCGTTTATGCCCCTGTACACACGCTTGATTCTCTTTTGGAGACATAGCAATCCATAGGTTTTAAGATACTTTCTAGTCAGGTACATTCTTAGGCGTTTAATATGCGGTGTTGAGTCCATTTCGTTGAGCAAGGAGTAGCTCTTGTCTATTCCATATTTGGCTTAAGGAACTTTATCTGTGCTCATTTCAATCTCTGGGTTTATGCAGCACCCCAACTCACCTTTCCCCTTAAGCAAGCATAAGTTGGTTTTCTAAATTTGAGACCCTGTTCTGTTCTGTAATTCAGTTCCTGTGTAGCCAAGTTTACATTCCGTGTATTACTGATATCTTATGATGTTTCTTTTTCTGTGTGACTTATTTCAGTTAGAATCATCGTACCTGAATCCACTCATGATGCTGCTATGGGCCTGATGACATAGATTTCATTGCTGAGTGATACTGCATTGTACGTAAGTACCACAAGTTCTTTATCCATTTTTCACTTTCTGTGATATTGAACTTGTATGGTAAACGAGGTTCTTGTAAACAGAGGCGTCCCAAACTTTGGGGTGGCTGTGTCTTTTTGATTTTAATTTCCCTAAGCTATAGGACCATAAGTGGAAGTGCCCTAGGCTCTGTTGTTTTGTTTTTTAGATGTTTCAGGAAACACCATACACTTCTCCCGAGTGTCTGTTGGCAATTTACATCCCGCCCATCAGCATAACAAGGCTCCCAGTTCTCCATGGCCTGTCCTGCCTTTCTGGATTTTACACTTTTTTCAGATGGCCCTTTTGACCGGGGGGAAGTGAGACTTCATTGTAGTGCAGATTTCCTTTGCAAGCTTGCTTGGTTGGCCAAAAAGGGCGTATGCGTTTTTTCCTGAATATATTCAGGAAAAAACGCATACGCCCTTTTTGGCCAAGTGCATCATTGTGGACGTTCTGCCTCTTTTCCTATGCTTTCAATGCAATTCCAGTCTACCTCCTGAAATCGGTTTCCTGCAATTCTGCCCCGCTTTCAAGTCCTCTTGGCAGCCTTACTTCAGTCTATTTTTGGACGATAGCTGTCATTTATAACTCTGCAGGTTTGTGAATTACAGTGCCCCTGAGCTCCTTTCTTCAACTCGCTTTCTTGTGACCTGGCCGCAACACCGCAGGATGGCTTCAGGCCCTAATCTGGTTCCGGCCCGGCATGCTGAGCCTTTGGTTAATTCCTCTTCCTGGTGGGAAATGAGAGTTAAATTTGCCCGTCCAGACACCTCCAGCTAACCTCTCATTGGTTCTCGCTATTCCTGTTCATCTTCCGCAGAAATTGCAAACTGGGCCAAACAGGAGGTTAAAGGGACTGACTTTCCAAGTTGGGAGAGTGTTAGTAAAGCGTCAGGAATGTTGCACCCGAGTACCAGGGTACGAAAACTGAGACATATTTGAACACGTCTCCCGATCACATGGTTGATCATACTCTGGGTTCCACATGCATGTTTTAGCTGAAGGAAGAATACCTAAGACCTGGGTAGTTGAAACCCGTGGAATGGGTACCATGCAATATGACTTCAAAGGGTCTTCATTTGCTCACCGAACATCTCCAATCGTATCACTGCTGCGTTTATGCCCCTGTACACATGCTTGATTCTCTTTTGGAGACATAGCAATCCATAAGTTTTAAGATACTTACTAGTCAGGTACATTCTTAGGCGTTTAATATGCGGTGTTGAGTCCATTTCGTTGAGCAAGGAGTAGCTCTTGTCTATTCCATATTTGGCTTAAGGAACTTTATCTGTGCTCATTTCAATCTCTGGTTTTATGCAGCACCCCAACTCACCTTTCCCCTTAAGCAAGCATAAGTTGGTTTTCTAAATTTGAGACCCTGTTCTGTTCTGTAATTCAGTTCCTGTGTAGCCAAGTTTACATTCCGTGTATTACTGATATCTTATGATGTTTCTTTTTCTGTGTGACTTATTTCAGTTAGAATCATTGTACCTGAATCCACTCTTGATGCTGCTACGGGCCTGATGACATAGATTTCATTGCTGAGTGATACTGCATTGTACGTAAGTACCACAAGTTCTTTATCCATTTTTCACTTTCTGTGATATTGAACTTGTATGGTAAACGAGGTTCTTGTAAACGGAGGCGTCCCAAACTTTGGGGTGGCTGTGTCTTTTTGATTTTAATTTCCCTAAGCTATAGGACCATAAGTGGAAGTGCCCTAGGCTCTGTTGTTTTGTTTTTTAGATGTTTCAGGAAACACCATACACTTCTCCCGAGTGTCTGTTGGCAATTTACATCCCGCCCATCAGCATAACAAGGCTCCCAGTTCTCCATGGCCTGTCCTGCCTTTCTGGATTTTACACTTTTTTCAGATGGCCCTTTTGACCGGGGGGAAGTGAGACTTCATTGTAGTGCAGATTTCCTTTGCAAGCTTGCTTGGTTGGCCAAAAAGGGCGTATGCGTTTTTTCCTGAATATATTCAGGAAAAAACGCATACGCCCTTTTTGGCCAAGTGCATCATTGTGGACGTTCTGCCTCTTTTCCTATGCTTTCAATGCAATTCCAGTCTACCTCCTGAAATCGGTTTCCTGCAATTCTGCCCCGCTTTCAAGTCCTCTTGGCAGCCTTACTTCAGTCTATTTTTGGACGATAGCTGTCATTTATAACTCTGCAGGTTTGTGAATTACAGTGCCCCTGAGCTCCTTTCTTCAATTCGCTTTCTTGTGACCTGGCCGCAACACCGCAGGATGGCTTCAGGCCCTAATCTGGTTCCGGCCCGGCATGCTGAGCCTTTGGTTAATTCCTCTTCCTGGTGGGAAATGAGAGTTAAATTTGCCCGTCCAGACACCTCCAGCTAGTCTCTCATTGGTTCTCGCTATTCCTGTTCATCTTCCGCAGAAATTGCAAACTGGGCCAAACAGGAGGTTAAAGGCGCTGACTCTCCAAGTGGGGAGAGTGTTAGTAAAGCGTCTGGAATGTTGCACCCGAGTACCAGGGGAGGAAAACTGAGACATATTTGAACACGTCTCCCGTTCACATCGTTGATCATACTTGGGTTCCACATGCATGTTTTAGGTGAAGGAAGAATACCTTAAACCTGGAGAGTTAAGACCCGTGTAATGGGTACCATGCAATATGACTTCAAAGGGTCTTCATTTGCTCACCGAACCTCTCCAATCCTATCACTGCTGCGTTTATGCCCCTGTACACATGCTTGATTCTCTTTCGGAGACATAGCAATCCATAGGTTTTACGATACTTACTAGTCAGGTACATTCTTAGGCGTTTAATATGGGGTGTTGAGTCCATTTCGTTGAGCAAGGAGTAGCTCTTGTCTATTCCATATTTGGCTTAAGGAACTTTATCTGTGCTCATTTCAATCTCTGGTTTTATGCAGCACCCCAACTCACCTTTCCCCTTAAGCAAGCATAAGTTGGTTTTCTAAATTTGAGACCCTGTTCTGTTCTGTAATTCAGTTCCTGTGTAGCCAAGTTTACATTCCGTGTATTACTGATATCTTATGATGTTTCTTTTTCTGTGTGACTTATTTCAGTTAGAATCATCGTACCTGAATCCACTCTTGATGCTGCTACGGGCCTGATGACATAGATTTCATTGCTGAGTGATACTGCATTGTACGTAAGTACCACAAGTTCTTTATCCATTTTTCACTTTCTGTGATATTGAACTTGTACGGTAAACGAGGTTCTTGTAAAAGAGGCGTCCCAAACTTTGGGGTGGCTGTGTCTTTTTGATTTTAATTTCCCTAAGCTATAGGACCATAAGTGGAAGTGCCCTAGGCTCTGTTGCTTTGTTTTTTAGATGTTTCAGGAAACACCATACACTTCTCCCGAGTGTCTGTTGGCAATTTACATCCCGCCCATCAGCATAACAAGGCTCCCAGTTCTCCATGGCCTGTCCTGCCTTTCTGGATTTTACACTTTTTTCAGATGGCCCTTTTGACCGGGGGGAAGTGAGACTTCATTGTAGTGCAGATTTCCTTTGCAAGCTTGCTTGGTTGGCCAAAAAGGGCGTATGCGTTTTTTCCTGAATATATTCAGGAAAAAACGCATACGCCCTTTTTGGCCAAGTGCATCATTGTGGACGTTCTGCCTCTTTTCCTATGCTTTCAATGCAATTCCAGTCTACCTCCTGAAATCGGTTTCCTGCAATTCTGCCCCGCTTTCAAGTCCTCTTGGCAGCCTTACTTCAGTCTATTTTTGGACGATAGCTGTCATTTATAACTCTGCAGGTTTGTGAATTACAGTGCCCCTGAGCTCCTTTCTTCAACTCGCTTTCTTGTGACCTGGCCGCAACACTGCAGGATGTCTTCAGGCCCTAATCTGGTTCTGGCACGGCACGCTGAGCCTTTGGTTAATTCCTCTTACTGGTGGGAAATGAGAGTTAAATTTGCCCATCCAGACACCTCCAGCTAGCCTCTCATTGGTTCTCGCTATTCTTGTTCATCTTCCACAGAAATTGCAAACTGGGCCAAACAGGAGGTTAAAGGGACTGACTTTCCAAGTTGGGAGAGTGTTAGTAAAGCGTCTGGAATGTTGCACCCGAGTACCAGGGTACGAAAACTGAGACATATTTGAACACGTCTCCCGATCACATGGTTGATCATACTCTAGGTTCCACATGCATGTTTTAGCTGAAGGAAGAATACCTAAAACCTGGGTAGTTGAAACCCGTGGAATGGGTACCATGCAATATGACTTCAAAGGGTCTTCATTTGCTCACCGAACATCTCCAATCCTATCACTGCTGCGTTTATGCCCCTGTACACATGCTTGATTCTCTTTCGGAGACATAGCAATCCATAAGTTTTAAGATACTTACTAGTCAGGTACATTCTTAGGCGTTTAATATGCGGTGTTGAGTCCATTTCGTTGAGCAAGGAGTAGCTCTTGTCTATTCCATATTTGGCTTAAGGAACTTTATCTGTGCTCATTTCAATCTCTGGTTTTATGCAGCACCCCAACTCACCTTTCCCCTTAAGCAAGCATAAGTTGGTTTTCTAAATTTGAGAACCTCTTCTGTTCTGTAATTCAGTTCCTGTGTAGCCAAGTTTACATTCCGTGTATTACTGATATCTTATGATGTTTCTTTTTCTGTGTGACTTATTTCAGTTAGAATCATCGTACCTGAATCCACTCATGATGCTGCTACGGGCCTGATGACATAGATTTCTTTGCTGAGTGATACTGCATTGTACGTAAGTACCACAAGTTCTTTATCCATTTTTCACTTTCTGTGATATTGAACTTGTACGGTAAACGAGGTTCTTGTAAACAGAGGCGTCCCAAACTTTGGGGTGGTTGTGTCTTTTTGATTTTAATTTCCCTAAGCTATAGGACCATAAGTGGAAGTGCCCTAGGCTCTCTTGCTTTGTTTTTTAGATGTTTCAGGAAACACCATACACTTCTCCCGAGTGTCTGTTGGCAATTTACATCCCGCTCATCAGCATAACAAGGCTCCCAGTTCTCCATGGCCTGTCCTGCCTTTCTGGATTTTACACTTTTTTCAGATGGCCCTTTTGACCGGGGGGAAGTGAGACTTCATTGTAGTGCAGATTTCCTTTGCAAGTTTGCTTGGTTGGCCAACAAGGGCGTATGCGTTTTTTCCTGAATATATTCAGGAAAAAACGCATACGCCCTTTTTGGCCAAGTGCATCATTGTGGACGTTCTGCCTCTTTTCCTATGCTTTCAATGCAATTCCAGTCTACCTCCTGAAATCGGTTTCCTGCAATTCTGCCCCGCTTTCAAGTCCTCTTGGCAGCCTTACTTCAGTCTATTTTTGGACGATAGCTGTCATTTATAACTCTGCAGGTTTGTGAATTACAGTGCTCCTGAGCTCATTTCTTCAACTCGCTTTCTTGTGACCTGGCTGCAACACCGCAGGATGGCTTCAGGCCCTAATCTGGTTCCGGCACGGCACGCTGAGCCTTTGGTTAGTTCCTCTTCCTGGTGGGAAATGAGAGTTAAATTTGCCCGTCCAGACACCTCCAGCTAGTCTCTCATTGGTTCTCGCTATTCCTGTTCATCTTCCGCAGGAATTGCAAACTGGGCCAAACAGGAGGTTAAAGGCGCTGACTCTCCAAGTGGGGAGAGTGTTAGTAAAGCGTCTGGAATGTTGCACCCGAGTACCAGGGGAGGAAAACTGAGACATATTTGAACACGTCTCCCGTTCACATCGTTGATCATACTTGGGTTCCACATGCATGTTTTAGGTGAAGGAAGAATACCTTAAACCTGGAGAGTTAAGACCCGTGGAATGGGTACCATGCAATATGACTTCAAAGGGTCTTCATTTGCTCACCGAACCTCTCCAATCCTATCACTGCTGCGTTTATGCCCCTGTACACATGCTTGATTCTCTTTCGGAGACATAGCAATCCATAGGTTTTACGATACTTACTAGTCAGGTACATTCTTAGGCGTTTAATATGGGGTGTTGAGTCCATTTCGTTGAGCAAGGAGTAGCTCTTGTCTATTCCATATTTGGCTTAAGGAACTTTATCTGTGCTCATTTCAATCTCTGGTTTTATGCAGCACCCCAACTCACCTTTCCCCTTAAGCAAGCATAAGTTGGTTTTCTAAATTTGAGACCCTGTTCTGTTCTGTAATTCAGTTCCTGTGTAGCCAAGTTTACATTCCGTGTATTACAGATATCTTATGATGTTTCTTTTTCTGTGTGACTTATTTCAGTTAGAATCATCATACCTGAATCCACTCATTGTGCTGCTAAGGGCCTGATGACACAGATTTCATTGCTGAGTGATATTGCTTTGTAAGTAAATACCACAACTTCTTTATCCATTTTTCAATTTCTGCGATGTTGAACTTGTACTGTAAACGAGGTTCTTGTAAACAGAGCCGTTCCAAACTTTGGGGTGGCTGTGTCTTTTTGATTTTAATTTCCCTAAGCTATAGGACCATAAGTGGAAGTGCCCTAGGTTCTGTTGCTTTGTTTTTTAGATGTTTCAGGAAACACCATACACTTCTCCTGAGTGGTTGTTGGCAATTTACATCCCGCCCATCAGCATAACAAGGCTCCCAGTTCTCCATGGCCTGTCCTGCCTTTCTGGATTTTACCCTTTTTTCAGATGGCCCTTTTGACCCGGGGGAAGTTAGACTTCATTGTAGTGCAGATTTCCTTTGCAAGCTTGCTTGGTTGGCCAAAAAGGGCGTATGCGTTTTTTCCTGAATATATTCAGGAAAAAACGCATACGCCCTTTTTGGCCAAGTGCATCATTGTGGACGTTCTGCCTCTTTTCCTATGCTTTCAATGCAATTCCAGTCTACCTCCTGAAATCGGTTTCCTGCAATTCTGCCCCGCTTTCAAGTCCTCTTGGCAGCCTTACTTCAGTCTATTTTTGGACGATAGCTGTCATTTATAACTCTGCAGGTTTGTGAATTACAGTGCCCCTGAGCTCCTTTCTTCAACTCGCTTTCTTTTGAGCTGGCCGCAACACCGCAGGATGGCTTCAGGCCCTAATCTGGTTCCGGTACGGCACACTGAGCCTTTGGTTATTTCCTCTTCCTGGTGGGAAATGAGAGTTAAATTTGCCCGTCCAGACACCTCCAGCTAGCCTCTCATTGGTTCTCGCTATTCCTGTTCATCTTCCACAGAAATTGATAACTGGGCCAAACAGGAGGTTAAAGGCGCTGACTCTCCAAGTGGGGAGAGTGTTAGTAAAGCGTCTGGAATGTTGCACCCGAGTACCAGGGTACGAAAACTGAGACATATTTGAACACGTCTCCCGATCACATGGTTGATCATACTCTGGGTTCCACATGCATGTTTTACCTGAAGGAAGAATACCTAAAACCTGGGTAGTTGAAACCCGTGGAATGGGTACCATGCAATATGACTTCAAAGGGTCTTCATTTGCTCACGAACCTCTCCAATCCTATCACTGCTGCGTTTATGCCCCTGTACACATGCTTGATTCTCTTTCGGAGACATAGCAATCCATAGGTTTTAAGATACTTACTAGTCAGGTACATTCTTAGGCGTTTTATATGCGGTGTTGAGTCCATTTCGTTGAGCAAGGAGTAGCTCTTGTCTATTCCATATTTGGCTTAAGGAACTTTATCTGTGCTCATTTCAATCTCTGGTTTTATGCAGCACCCCAACTCACCTTTCCCCTTAAGCAAGCATAAGTTGGTTTTCTAAATTTGAGACCCTGTTCTGTTCTGTAATTCAGTTCCTGTGTAGCCAAGTTTCCATTCCGTGTATTACTGATATCTTATGATGTTTCTTTTTCTGTGTGACTTATTTCAGTTAGAATCATCGTACCTGAATCTACTCATTATGCTGCTACGGGTCTGATGACATAGATTTCATTGCTGAGTGATACTGCATTGTACGTAAATACCACAACTTCTTTATCCATTTTTCACTTTCTGTGATATTGAACTTGTACGGTAAACGAGGTTCTTGTAAACAGAGGCGTCCCAAACTTTGGGGTGGCTGTGTCTTTTTGATTTTAATTTCCCTAAGCTATAGGACCATAAGTGGCAGTGCCCTAGGCTCTGTTGCTTTGCTTTTTAGATGCTTCAGGAAACACCATACACTTCTCCCGAGTGTCTGTTGGCAATTTACATCCCGCCCATCAGCATAACAAGGCTCCCAGTTCTCCATGGCCTGTCCTGCCTTTCTGGATTTTACACTTTTTTCAGATGGCCCTTTTGACCGGGGGGAAGTGAGACTTCATTGTAGTGCAGATTTCCTTTGCAAGCTTGCTTGGTTGGCCAAAAAGGGCGTATGCGTTTTTTCCTGAATATATTCAGGAAAAAACGCATACGCCCTTTTTGGCCAAGTGCATCATTGTGGACGTTCTGCCTCTTTTCCTATGCTTTCAATGCAATTCCAGTCTACCTCCTGAAATCGGTTTCCTGCAATTCTGCCCCGCTTTCAAGTCCTCTTGGCAGCCTTACTTCAGTCTATTTTTGGACGATAGCTGTCATTTATAACTCTGCAGGTTTGTGAATTACAGTGCCCCTGAGCTCCTTTCTTCAACTCGCTTTCTTGTGACCTGGCCGCAACACCGCAGGATGTCTTCATGCCCTAATCTGGTTCTGGCATGGCACGCTGAGCCTTTGGTTAATTCCTCTTCCTGGTGGGAAATGAGAGTTAAATTTGCCCATCCAGACACCTCCAGCTAGTCTCTCATTGGTTCTCGCTATTCCTGTTCATCTTCCACAGAAATTGCAAACTGGGCCAAACAGGAGGTTAAAGGGACTGACTCGCCAAGTGGGGAGAGTGTTAGTAAAGCGTCTGGAATGTTGCACCCGAGTACCAGGGTACGAAAACTGAGACATATTTGAACACGTCTCCCGATCACATGGTTGATCATACTGTAGGTTCAATATGCATGTTTTAGCTGAAGGAAGAATACCTTAAACCTGGGTAGTGGAAACCCGTGGAATGGGTACCATGCAATATGACTTCAAAGGGTCTTCATTTGCTCACGAACCTCTCCAATCCTATCACTGCTGCGTTTATGCCCCTGTACACATGCTTGATTCTCTTTCGGAGACATAGCAATCCATAGGTTTTAAGATACTTACTAGTCAGGTACATTCTTAGGCGTTTTATATGCGGTGTTGAGTCCATTTCGTTGAGCAAGGAGTAGCTCTTGTCTATTCCATATTTGGCTTAAGGAACTTTATCTGTGCTCATTTCAATCTCTGGTTTTATGCAGCACCCCAACTCACCTTTCCCCTTAAGCAAGCATAAGTTGGTTTTCTAAATTTGAGACCCTGTTCTGTTCTGTAATTCAGTTCCTGTGTAGCCAAGTTTACATTCCGTGTATTACTGATATCTTATGATGTTTCTTTTTCTGTGTGACTTATTTCAGTTAGAATCATCATACCTGAATCCACTCATTGTGCTGCTAAAGGCCTGATGACATAGATTTCATTGCTGAGTGATATTGCTTTGTAAGTAAATACCACAACTTCTTTATCCATTTTTCACTTTCTGCGATGTTGAACTTGTACTGTAAACGAGGTTCTTGTAAACAGAGGCGTCCCAAACTTTGGGGTGGCTGTGTCTTTTTGATTTTAATTTCCCTAAGCTACAGGACCATAAGTGACAGTGCCCTAGGCTCTGTTGCTTTGTTTTTTAGATGTTTCAGGAAGCACCATACACTTCTCCTGAGTGTCTGTTGGTAATTTACATCCCCCCCATCAGCATAACAAGGCTCCCAGTTCTCCATGGCCTGTCCTGCCTTTCTGGATTTTACACTTTTTTCAGATGGCCCTTTTGACCGGGGGGAAGTGAGACTTCATTGTAGTGCAGATTTCCTTTGCAAGCTTGCTTGGTTGGCCAAAAAGGGCGTATGCGTTTTTTCCTGAATATATTCAGGAAAAAACGCATACGCCCTTTTTGGCCAAGTGCATCATTGTGGACGTTCTGCCTCTTTTCCTATGCTTTCAATGCAATTCCAGTCTACCTCCTGAAATCGGTTTCCTGCAATTCTGCCCCGCTTTCAAGTCCTCTTGGCAGCCTTACTTCAGTCTATTTTTGGACGATAGCTGTCATTTATAACTCTGCAGGTTTGTGAATTACAGTGCCCCTGAGCTCCTTTCTTCAACTCGCTTTCTTGTGACCTGGCCGCAACACCGCAGGATGGCTTCAGGCCCTAATCTGGTTCCGGCACGGCACGCTGAGCCTCTGGTTATTTCCTCTTCCTGGTGGGAAATGAGAGTTAAATTTGCCCGTCCAGACACCTCCAGCTAGTCTCTCATTGGTTCTCGCTATTCCTGTTCATCTTCCGCAGAAATTGCAAACTGGGCCAAACAGGACGTTAAAGGCGCTGACTCTCCAAGTGGGGAGAGTGTTAGTAAAGCGTCTGGAATGTTGCACCCGAGTACCAGGGGAGGAAAACTGAGACATATTTGAACACGTCTCCCGATCACATGGTTGATCATACTCTGGGTTCCACATGCATGTTTTAGCTGAAGGAAGAATACCTAAAACCTGGGTAGTTGAAACCCGTGGAATGGGTACCATGCAATATGACTTCAAAGGGTCTTCATTTGCTCACCGAACCTCTCCAATCCTATCACTGCTGCGTTTATGCCCCTGTACACATGCTTGATTCTCTTTCGGAGACATAGCAATCCCTAGGTTTTAAGATACTTACTAGTCAGGTACATTCTTAGGCGTTTAATATGCGGTGTTGAGTCCATTTCTTTGAGCAAGGAGTAGCTCTTGTCTATTCCATATTTGGCTTAAGGAACTTTATCTGTGCTCATTTCAATCTCTGGTTTTATGCAGCACCCCAACTCACCTTTCCCCTTAAGCAAGTATAAGTTGGTTTTCTAAATTTGAGACCCTGTTCTGTTCTGTAATTCAGTTCCTGTGTAGCCAAGTTTACATTCCGTGTATTACTGATATCTTATGATGTTTCTTTTTCTGTGTGACTTATTTCAGTTAGAATCATCATACCTGAATCCACTCATTGTGCTGCTAAAGGCCTGATGACATAGATTTCATTGCTGAGTGATATTGCTGTGTAAGTAAATACCACAACTTCTTTATCCATTTTTCACTTTCTGCGATGTTGAACTTGTACTGTAAACGAGGTTCTTGTAAACAGAGGCGTCCCAAACTTTGGGGTGGCTGTGTCTTTTTGATTTTAATTTCCCTAAGCTATAGGACCATAAGTGGCAGTGCCCTAGGCTCTATTGCTTTGTTTTTCAGATGTTTCAGGAAGCACCATACACTTCTCCCGAGTGTCTGTTGGTAATTTACATCCCCCCCATCAGCATAACAAGGCTCCCAGTTCTCCATGGCCTGTCCTGCCTTTCTGGATTTTACCCTTTTTTCAGATGGCCCTTTTGACCGGGGGGAAGTGAGACTTCATTGTAGTGCAGATTTCCTTTGCAAGTTTGCTTGGTTGGCCAAAAAGGGCGTATGCGTTTTTTCCTGAATATATTCAGGAAAAAACGCATACGCCCTTTTTGGCCAAGTGCATCATTGTGGACGTTCTGCCTCTTTTCCTATGCTTTCAATGCAATTCCAGTCTACCTCCTGAAATGGGTTTCCTGCAATTCTGCCCCGCTTTCAAGTCCTCTTGGCAGCCTTACTTCAGTCTATTTTTGGACGATAGCTGTCATTTATAACTCTGCAGGTTTGTGAATTACAGTGCCCCTGAGCTCCTTTCTTCAACTCGCTTTCTTGTGACCTGGCCGCAACACCGCAGGATGTCTTCAGGCCCTAATCTGGTTCTGGCACGGCACGCTGAGCCTTTGGTTAATTCCTCTTCCTGGTGGGAAATGAGAGTTAAATTTGCCCATCCAGACACCTCCAGCTAGTCTCTCATTGGTTCTCGCTATTCCTGTTCATCTTCCGCAGAAATTGCAAACTGGGCCAAACAGGAGGTTAAAGGGACTGACTCTCCAAGTGGGGAGAGTGTTAGTAAAGCGTCTGGAATGTTGCACCCGAGTACCAGGGTATGAAAACTGAGACATATTTGAACACGTCTCCCGATCACATGGTTGATCATACTCTAGGTTCCACATGCATGTTTTAGCTGAAGGAAGAATACCTTAAACCTGGGTAGTTGAAACCCGTGGAATGGGTACCATGCAATATGTCTTCAAAGGGTCTTCATTTGCTCACGAACCTCTCCAATCCTATCACTGCTGCGTTTATGCCCCTGTACACATGCTTGATTCTCTTTCGTAGACATAGCAATCCATAGGTTTTAAGATACTTACTAGTCAGGTACATTCTTAGGCGTTTAATATGCGGTGTTGAGTCCATTTCGTTGAGCAAGGAGTAGCTCTTGTCTATTCCATATTTGGCTTAAGGAACTTTATCTGTGCTCATTTCAATCTCTGGTTTTATGCAGCACCCCAACTCACCTTTACCCTTAAGCAAGCATAAGTTGGTTTTCTAAATTTGAGACCCTGTTCTGTTCTGTAATTCAGTTCCTGTGTAGCCAAGTTTCCATTCCTTGTATTACTGATATCTTATGATGTTTCTTTTTCTGTGTGACTTATTTCAGTTAGAATCATCATACCTGAATCCACTCATTGTGCTGCTAAGGGCCTGATGACATAGATTTCATTGCTGAGTGATATTGCTTTGTAAGTAAACACCACAACTTCTTTATCCATTTTTCACTTTCTGCGATGTTGAACTTGTACTGTAAACGAGGTTCTTGTAAACAGAGGCATACCAAACTTTGGGGTGGCTGTGTCTTTTTGATTTTAATTTCCCTAAGCTATAGGACCATAAGTGGCAGTGCCCTAGGCTCTGTTGCTTTGTTTTTTAGATGTTTCAGGAAACACCATACACTTCTCCCGAGTGGTTGTTGGCAATTTACATCCCGCCCATCAGCATAACAAGGCTCCCGGTTCTCCATGGCCTGTCCTGCCTTTCAGGATTTTACACTTTTTTCAGATGGCCCTTTTGACCGGGGGGAAGTGAGACTTCATTGTAGTGCAGATTTCCTTTGCAAGCTTGCTTGGTTGGCCAAAAAGGGCGTATGCGTTTTTTCCTGAATATATTCAGGAAAAAACGCATACGCCCTTTTTGGCCAAGTGCATCATTGTGGACGTTCTGCCTCTTTTCCTATGCTTTCAATGCAATTCCAGTCTACCTCCTGAAATCGGTTTCCTGCAATTCTGCCCCGCTTTCAAGTCCTCTTGGCAGCCTTACTTCAGTCAATTTTTGGACGATAGCTGTCATTTATAACTCTGCAGGTTTGTGAATTACAGTGCCCCTGAGCTCCTTTCTTCAACTCGCTTTCTTGTGACCTGGCCGCAACACTGCAGCATGGCTTCAGGCCCTAATCTGGTTCTGGCACGGCACGCTGAGCCTTTGGTTATTTCCTCTTCCTGGTGGGAAATGAGAGTTAAATTTGCCCGTCCAGACACCTCCAGCTAGCCTCTCATTGGTTCTCGCTATTCCTGTTCATCTTCCGCAGAAATTGCAAACTGTGCCAAACAGGAGGTTAAAGGCGCTGACTCTCCAAGTGGGGAGAGTGTTAGTAAAGCGTCTGGAATGTTGCACCCGAGTACCAGGGGAGGAAAACTGAGACATATTTGAACACATCTCCCGAACACATGGTTGATCATACTCTGGGTTCCACATGGATGTTTTAGCTGAAGGAAGAATACCTAAAACCTGGTTATTTGAAACCCGTGGAATGGGTACCATGCAATATGACTTCAAAGGGTCTTCATTTGCTCACCGAACCTCTCCAATCCTATCACTGCTGCGTTTATGCCCCTGTACACATGCTTGATTCTCTTTCGGAGACATAGCAATCCATAGGTTTTAAGATACTTACTAGTCAGGTACATTCTTAGGCGTTTAATATGCGGTGTTGAGTCCATTTCGTTGAGCAAGGAGTAGCTCTTGTCTATTCCATATTTGGCTTAAGGAACTTTATCTGTGCTCATTGCAATCTCTGGTTTTATGCAGCAACCCAACTCACCTTTCCCCTTAAGCAAGCATAAGTTGGTTTTCTAAATTTGAGAACCTGTTCTGTTTTGGAATTCAGTTCCTGTGTAGCCAAGTTTCCATTCCGTGTATTACTGATATCTTATGATGTTTCTTTTTCTGTGTGACTTATTTCAGTTAGAATCATCGTACCTGAATCTACTCATTATGCTGCTACGGGCCTGATGACATAGATTTCATTGCTGAGTGATACTGCATTGTACGTAAGTACCACAAGTTCTTTATCCATTTTTCACTTTCTGTGATATTGAACTTGTACGGTAAACGAGGTTCTTGTAAACAGAGGCGTCCCAAACTTTGGGGTGGCTGTGTCTTTTTGATTTTAATTTCCCTAAGCTATAGGACCATAAGTGGAAGTGCCCTAGGCTCTTCTGCTTTGTTTTTTAGATGTTTCAGGAAACACCATACACTTCTCCCGAGTGTCTGTTGGCAATTTACATCCCGCCCATCAGCATAACAAGGCTCCCAGTTCTCCATGGCCTGTCCTGCCTTTCTGGATTTTACACTTTTTTCAGATGGCCCTTTTGACCGGGGGGAAGTGAGACTTCATTGTAGTGCAGATTTCCTTTGCAAGTTTGCTTGGTTGGCCAAAAAGGGCGTATGCGTTTTTTCCTGAATATATTCAGGAAAAAACGCATACGCCCTTTTAGGCCAAGTGCATCATTGTGGACGTTCTGCCTCTTTTCCTATGCTTTCAATGCAATTCCAGTCTACCTCCTGAAATCGGTTTCCTGCAATTCTGCCCCGCTTTCAAGTCCTCTTGGCAGCCTTACTTCAGTCTATTTTTGGACGATAGCTGTCATTTATAACTCTGCAGGTTTGTGAATTACAGTGCCCCTGAGCTCCTTTCTTCAACTCACTTTCTTGTGACCTGGCCGCAACACCGCAGGATGTCTTCAGGCCCTAATCTGGTTCTGGCACGGCACGCTGAGCCTTTGGTTAATTCCTCTTCCTGGTGGGAAATGAGAGTTAAATTTGCCCATCCAGACACCTCCAGCTAGTCTCTCATTGGTTCTCGCTATTCCTGTTCATCTTCCACAGAAACTGCAAACTGGGGCAAACAGGAGGTTAAAGGGACTGACTCTCCAAGTGGGGAGAGTGTTAGTAAAGCGTCTGGAATGTTGCACCCGAGTACCAGGGGAGGAAAACTGAGACATATTTGAACACGTCTCCCGATCACATGGTTGATCATACTCTAGGTTCCACATGCATGTTTTAGCTGAAGGAAGAATACCTTAAACCTGGGTAGTTGAAACCCGTGGAATGGGTACCATGCAATATGACTTCAAAGGGTCTTCATTTGCTCACGAACCTCTCCAATCCTATCACTGCTGCGTTTATGCCCCTGTACACATGCTTGATTCTCTTTCGGAGACATAGCAATCCATAGGTTTTAAGATACTTACTAGTCAGGTACATTCTTAGGCGTTTAATATGCGGTGTTGAGTCCATTTCGTTGAGCAAGGAGTAGCTCTTGTCTATTCCATATTTGGCTTAAGGAACTTTATCTGTGCTCATTTCAATCTCTGGTTTTATGCAGCACCCCAACTCACCTTTCCCCTTAAGTAAGCATAAGTTGGTTTTCTAAATTTGAGACCCTGTTCTGTTCTGTAATTCAGTTCCTGTGTAGCCAAGTTTACATTCCGTGTATTACTGATATCTTATGATGTTTCTTTTTCTGTGTGACTTATTTCAGTTCGAATCATCATACCTGAATCCACTCATTGTGCTGCTAAGGGCCTGATGACATAGATTTCATTGCTGAGTGATATTGCTTTGTAAGTAAATACCACAACTTCTTTATCCATTTTTCACTTTCTGCGATGTTGAACTTGTACTGTAAACGAGGTTCTTGTAAACAGAGGCGTCCCAAACTTTGGGGTGGCTGTGTCTTTTTGATTTTAATTTCCCTAAGCTATAGGACCATAAGTGGCAGTGCCCTAGGCTCTGTTGCTTTCTTTTTTAGATGTTTCAGGAAACACCATACACTTCTCCTGAGTGTCTGTTGGTAATTTACATCCCGCCCATCAGCATAACAAGGCTCCCAGTTCTCCATGGCCTGTCCTGCCTTTCTGGATTTTACACTTTTTTCAGATGGCCCTTTTGACCGGGGGGAAGTGAGACTTCATTGTAGTGCAGATTTCCTTTGCAAGTTTGCTTGGATGGCCAAAAAGGGCGTATGCGTTTTTTCCTGAATATATTCAGGAAAAAACGCATACGCCCTTTTTGGCCAAGTGCATCATTGTGGACGTTCTGCCTCTTTTCCTTTGCTTTCAATGCAATTCCAGTCTACCTCCTGAAATCGGTTTCCTGCAATTCTGCCCCGCTTTCAAGTCCTCTTGGCAACCTTACTTCAGTCTATTTTTGGACGATAGCTGTCATTTATAACTCTGCAGGTTTGTGAATTACAGTGCCCCTGAGCTCCTTTCTTCAACTCGCTTTCTTGTGACCTGGCCGCAACACCGCAGGATGGCTTCAGGCCCTAATCTTGTTCTGGCACGGCACGCTGAGCCTTTGGTTATTTCCTCTTCCTGGTGGGAAATGAGAGTTAAATTTGCCCGTCCAGACACCTCCAGCTAGCCTCTCATTGGTTCTCGCTATTCCTGTTCATCTTCCACAGAAATTGCAAACTGGGCCAAACAGGAGGTTAAAGGGACTGACTCTCCAACTGGGGAGAGTGTTAGTAAAGCGTCTGGAATGTTGCACCCGAGTACCAGGGTACGAAAACTGAGACATATTTAAACACGTCTCCCGATCACATGGTTGATCATACTCTAGGTACCACATGCATGTTTTAGCTGAAGGAAGAATACCTTAAACCAGGATAGTTGAAACCCGTGGAATGGGTACCATGCAATATGACTTCAAAGGGTCTTCATTTGCTCACGAACCTCTCCAATCCTATCACTGCTGCATTTATGCCCCTGTACACATGCTTGATTCTCTTTCGGAGACATAGCAATCCATAGGTTTTAAGATACTTACTAGTCAGGTACATTCTTATGCGTTTAATATGCGGTTTTGAGTCCATTTCGTTGAGTAGGAGTAGCTCTTGTCTATTCCATATTTGGCTTAAGGAACTTTATCTGTGCCTCATTTCAATCTCTGGTTTTATGCAGCACCCCAACTCACCTTTCCCCTTAAGCAAGCATAAGTTGGTTTTCTAAATTTGAGACCCTGTTCTGTTCTGTAATTCAGTTCCTGTGTAGCCAAGTTTACATTCCGTGTATTACTGATATCTTATGATGTTTCTTTTTCTGTGTGACTTATTTCAGTTAGAATCATCATACCTGAATCCACTCATTGTGCTGCTAAGGGCCTAATGACATAGATTTCATTGCTGAGTGATATTGCTTTGTAAGTAAATACCACAACTTCTTTATCCATTTTTCACTTTCTGCGATGTTGAACTTGTACTGTAAACGAGGTTCTTGTAAACAGAGGCGTCCCAAACTTTGGGGTGGCTGTGTTTTTTATTTTAATTTCCCTAAGCTATAGGACCATAAGTGGCAGTGCCCTAGGCTCTGTTGCTTTGTTTTTTAGATGTTTCAGGAAACACCATACACTTCTCCTGAGTTTCTGTTGGTAATTTACATCCCGCCCATCAGCATAACAAGGCTCCCAGTTGTCCATGGCCTGTCCTGCCTTTCTGGATTTTACACTTTTTTCAGATGGCCCTTTTGACCGGGGGGAAGTGAGACTTCATTGTAGTGCAGATTTCCTTTGCAAGCTTGCTTGGTTGGCCAAAAAGGGCGTATGCGTTTTTTCCTGAATATATTCAGGAAAAAACGCATACGCCCTTTTTGGCCAAGTGCATCATTGTGGACGTTCTGCCTCTTTTCCTATGCTTTCAATGCAATTCCAGTCTACCTCCTGAAATCGGTTTCCTGCAATTCTGCCCCGCTTTCAAGTCCTCTTGGCAGCCTTACTTCAGTCTATTTTTGGACGATAGCTGTCATTTATAACTCTGCAGGTTTGTGAATTACAGTGCCCCTGAGCTCCTTTCTTCAACTCGCTTTCTTGTGACCTGGCCGCAACACCGCAGGATGGCTTCAGGCCCTAATCTGGTTCCGGCATGGCATGCTGAGCCTCTGGTTATTTCCTCTTCCTGGTGGGAAATGAGAGTTATATTTGCCCGTCCAGACACCTCCAGCTAGTCTCTCATTGGTTCTCGCTATTCCTGTTCATCTTCCGCAGAAATAGCAAACTGGGCCAAACAGGAGGTTAAAGGCGCTGACTCTCCAAGTGGGGAGAGTGTTAGTAAAGCGTCTGGAATGTTGCACCAGAGTACCAGGGGAGGAAAACTGAGACATATTTGAACACGTCTCCCGATCACATGGTTGATCATACTCTGGGTTCCACATGCACGTTTTAGCTGAAGGAAGAATACCTAAAACCTGGGTAGTTGAAACCCGTGGAATGGGTACCATGCAATATGATTTCAAAGGGTCTTCATTTGCTCACCGAACCTCTCCAATCCTATCACTGCTGCGTTTATGCCCCTGTACACACGCTTGATTCTCTTTCGGAGACATAGCAATCCATAGGTTTTAAGATACTTACTAGTCAGGTACATTCTTAGGCATTTAATATGCGGTGTTGAGTCCATTTCTTTGAGCAAGGAGTAGCTCTTGTCTATTCCATATTTGGCTTAAGGATCTTTATCTGTGCTCATTTCAATCTCTGGTTTTATGCAGCACCCGACTCACCTTTACCCTTAAGCAAGCATAAGTTGGTTTTCTAAATTTGAGACCCTGTTCTGTTCTGTAATTCAGTTCCTGTGTAGCCAAGTTTACATTCCGTGTATTACAGATATCTTATGATGTTTCTTTTTCTGTGTGACTTATTTCAGTTAGAATCATCATACCTGAATCCACTCATTGTGCTACTAAGGGCCTGATGACACAGATTTCATTCCTGAGTGATATTGCTTTGTAAGTAAATACCACAACTTTTTTATCCATTTTTCACTTTCTGCGATGTTGAACTTGTACTGTAAACGAGCTTCTTGTAAACAGAGCCGTTGCAAACTTTGGGGTGGCTGTGTCTTTTTGATTTTAAATTCCCTAAGCTATAGGACCATAAGTGGAAGTGCCCTAGGCTCTGTTGCTTTGTTTTTTAGATGTTTCAGGAAACACCATACACTTCTCCCGAGTGGTTGTTGGCAATTTACATCCCGCCCTTCAGCATAACAAGGCTCCCAGTTCTCCATGGCCTGTCCTGCCTTTCTGGATTTTACACTTTTTTCAGATGGCCCTTTTGACCGGGGGGAAGTGAGACTTCATTGTAGTGCAGATTTCCTTTGCAAGCTTGCTTGGTTGGCCAAAAAGGGCGTATGCGTTTTTCCCTGAATATATTCAGGAAAAAACGCATACGCCCTTTTTGGCCAACTGCATCATTGTGGACGTTCTGCCTCTTTTCCTATGCTTTCAATGCAATTCCAGTCTACCTCCTGAAATCGGTTTCCTGCAATTCTGCCCCGCTTTCAAGTCCTCTTGGCAGCCTTACTTCAGTCTATTTTTGGACGATAGCTGTCATTTATAACTCTGCAGGTTTGTGAATTACAGTGCCCCTGAGCTCCTTTCTTCAACTCGCTTTCTTGTGACCTGGCCGCAACACCGCAGGATGGCTTCAGGCCCTAATCTGGTTCCAGCATGGCACACTGAGCCTTTGGTTATTTCCTCTTCCTGGTGGGAAATGAGAGTTAAATTTGCCCGTCCAGACACCTCCAGCTAGCTTCTCATTGGTTCTCGCTATTCCTGTTCATCTTCCGCAGAAATTGCAAACTGGGCCAAACAGGAGGTTAAAGGGACTGACTCTCCAAGTGGGGAGAGTGTTAGTAAAGCGTCTGGAATGTTGCACCCGAGTACCAGGGGAGGAAAACTGAGACATATTTGAACACGTCTCCCGTTCACACGGTTGATCATACTTGGGTTCCACATGCATGTTTTAGCTGAAGGAAGAATACCTAAAACCTGGGTAGTTGAAACCCGTGGAATGGGTACCATGCAATATGACTTCAAAGGGTCTTCATTTGCTCACCGAACCTCTCCAATCCTATCACTGCTGCGTTTATGACCCTGTACACATGCTTGATTCTCTTTCGGAGACATAGCAATCCATAGGTTTTAAGATACTTACTAGTCAGGTACATTCTTAGGCGTTTAATATGCGGTGTTGAGTCCATTTCGTTGAGCAAGGAGTAGCTCTTGTCTATTCCATATTTGGCTTAAGGAACTTTATCTGTGCTCATTTCAATCTCTGGTTTTATGCAGCACCCCAACTCACCTTTCCCCTTAAGCAAGCATAAGTTGGTTTTCTAAATTTGCGACCCTGTTCTGTTTTGGAATTCAGTTCCTGTGTAGCCAGGTTTACATTCCGTGTATTAGTGATATCTTATGATGTTTCTTTTTCTGTGTGACTTATTTCAGTTAGAATCATCGTACCTGAATCCACTCATTGTGCTGCTAAGGGCCTGATGACACAGATTTCATTGCTGAGTGATAATGCTTTGTAAGTAAATACCACAACTTCTTTATCCATTTTTCACTTTCTGCGATGTTGAACTTGTACTGTAAACGAGGTTCTTGTAAACAGAGCCGTTCCAAACTTTGGGGTGGCTGTGTCTTTTTGATTTTAATTTCCCTAAGCTATAGGACCATAAGTGAAAGTGCCCTATGTTCTGTTGCTTTGTTTTTTAGATGTTTCAGGAAACACCATACACTTCTCCCGAGTGGTTGTTGGCAATTTACATCCCGCCCATCAGCATAACAAGGCTCCCAGTTCTCCATGGCCTGTCCTGCCTTTCTGGATTTTACACTTTTTTCAGATGGCCCTTTTGACCGGGGGGAAGTGAGACTTCATTGTAGTGCAGATTTCCTTTGCAAGCTTGCTTGGTTGGCCAAAAAGGGCGTATGCGTTTTTTCCTGAATATATTCAGGAAAAAACGCATACGCCCTTTTTGGCCAAGTGCATCATTGTGGACGTTCTGCCTCTTTTCCTATGCTTTCAATGCAATTCCAGTCTACCTCCTGAAATCGGTTTCCTGCAATTCTGCCCCGCTTTCAAGTCCTCTTGGCAGCCTTACTTCAGTCTATTTTTGGACGATAGCTGTCATTTATAACTCTGCAGGTTTGTGAATTACAGTGCCCCTGAGCTCCTTTCTTCAACTCGCTTTCTTGTGAGCTGGTGGCAACACCGCAGGATGGCTTCAGGCCCTAATCTGGTTCCGGCACGGCACACTGAGCCTTTGGTTATTTCCTCTTCCTGGTGGGAAATGAGAGTTAAATTTGCCCGTCCAGACACCTCCAGCTAGCCTCTCATTGGTTCTCGCTATTCCTGTTCATCTTCCGCAGAAATTGCAAACTGTGCCAAACAGGAGGTTAAAGGCGCTGACTCTCCAAGTGGGGAGAGTGTTAGTAAAGCGTCTGGAATGTTGCACCCGAGTACCAGGGGAGGAAAACTGAGACATATTTGAACACGTCTCCCGTTCACATGGTTGATCATACTTGGGTTCCACATGCATGTTTTAGCTGAAGGAAGAATACCTAAAACCTGGGTAGTTGAAACCCGTGGAATGGGTACCATGCAATATGACTTCAAAGGGTCTTCATTTGCTCACCGAACCTCCCCAATCCTATCACTGCTGCATTTATGCCCCTGTACACATGCTTGATTCTCTTTCGGAGACATAGCAATCCATAGGTTTTAAGATACTTACTAGTCAGGTACATTCTTAGGCGTTTAATATGCGGTGTTGAGTCCATTTCGTTGAGCAAGGAGTAGCTCTTGTCTATTCCATATTTGGCTTAAGGAACTTTATCTGTGCTCATTTCAATCTCTGGTTTTATGCAGCACCCCAACTCACCTTTCCCCTTAAGCAAGCATAAGTTGGTTTTCTAAATTTGAGACCCTGTTCTGTTCTGTAATTCAGTTCCTGTGTAGCCAAGTTTACATTCCGTGTATTACTGATATCTTATGATGTTTCTTTTTCTGTGTGACTTATTTCAGTTAGAATCATCATACCTGAATCCACTCATTGTGCTGCTAAGGGCCTGATGACACAGATTTCATTGCTGAGTGATATTGCTTTGTAAGTAAATACCAAAACTTCTTTATCCATTTTTCACTTTCTGCGATGTTGAACTTGTACTGTAAACGAGGTTCTTGTAAACAGAGCCGTTCCAAACTTTGGGGTGGCTGTGTCTTTTTGATTTTAATTTCCCTAAGCTATAGGACCATAAGTGGAAGTGCCCTAGGTTCTGTTGCTTTGTTTTTTAGATGTTTCAGGAAACACCATACACTTCTCCCGAGTGGTTGTTGGCAATTTACATCCCGCCCATCAGCATAACAAGGCTCCCAGTTCTCCATGGCCTGTCCTGCCTTTCTGGATTTTACACTTTTTTCAGATGGCCCTTTTGACCGGGGGGAAGTGAGACTTCATTGTAGTGCAGATTTCCTTTGCAAGCTTGCTTGGTTGGCCAAAAAGGGCGTATGCGTTTTTTCCTGAATATATTCAGGAAAAAACGCATACGCCCTTTTTGGCAAAGTGCATCATTGTGTACGTTCTGCCTCTTTTCCTATGCTTTCAATGCAATTCCAGTCTACCTCCTGAAATCGGTTTCCTGCAATTCTGCCCCGCTTTCAAGTCCTCTTGGCAGCCTTACTTCAGTCTATTTTTGGACGATAGCTGTCATTTATAACTCTGCAGGTTTGTGAATTACAGTGCCCCTGAGCTCCTTTCTTCAACTCGCTTTCTTGTGAGCTGGCCGCAACACCGCAGGATGGCTTCAGGCCCTAATCTGGTTCCGGCACGGCACACTGAGTCTTTGGTTATTTCCTCTTCCTGGTGGGAAATGAGAGTTAAATTTGCCCGTCCAGACACCTCCAGCTAGCCTCTCATTGGTTCTCGCTATTCCTGTTCATCTTCCGCAGAATTTGCAAACTGTGCCAAACAGGAGGTTAAAGGCGCTGACTCTCCAAGTGGGGAGAGTGTTAGTAAAGCGTCTGGAATGTTGCACCCGAGTACCAGGGGAGGAAAACTGAGACATATTTGAACACGTCTCCCGTTCACATGGTTGATCATACTTGGGTTCCACATGCATGTTTTAGCTGAAGGAAGAATACCTAAAACCTGGGTAGTTGAAACCCGTGGAATGGGTACCATGCAATATGACTTCAAAGGGTCTTCATTTGCTCACCGAACCTCCCCAATCCTATCACTGCTGCGTTTATGCCCCTATACACATGCTTGATTCTCTTTCGGAGACATAGCAATCCATAGGTTTTAAGATACTTACTAGTCAGGTACATTCTTAGGCGTTTAATATGCGGTGTTGAGTCCATTTCGTTGAGCAAGGAGTAGCTCTTGTCTATTCCATATTTGGCTTAAGGAACTTTATCTGTGCTCATTTCAATCTCTGGTTTTATGCAGCACCCCAACTCACCTTTCCCCTTAAGCAAGCATAAGTTGGTTTTCTAAATTTGAGACCCTGTTCTGTTCTGTAATTCAGTTCCTGTGTAGCCAAGTTTACATTCCGTGTATTACTGATATCTTATGATGTTTCTTTTTCTGTGTGACTTATTTCAGTTAGAATCATCATACCTGAATCCACTCATTGTGCTGCTAAGGGCCTGATGACACAGATTTCATTGCTGAGTGATATTGCTTTGTAAGTAAATACCACAACTTCTTTATCCATTTTTCACTTTCTGCGATGTTGAACTTGTACTGTAAACGAGGTTCTTGTAAACAGAGCCGTTCCAAACTTTGGGGTGGCTGTGTCTTTTTGATTTTAATTTCCCTAAGCTATAGGACCATAAGTGGAAGTGCCCTAGGTTCTGTTGCTTTGTTTTTTAGATGTTTCAGGAAACACCATACACTTCTCCCGAGTGGTTGTTGGCAATTTACATCCCGCCCATCAGCATAACAAGGCTCCCAGTTCTCCATGGCCTGTCCTGCCTTTCTGGATTTTACACTTTTTTCAGATGGCCCTTTTGACCGGGGGGAAGTGAGACTTCATTGTAGTGCAGATTTCCTTTGCAAGCTTGCTTGGTTGGCCAAAAAGGGCGTATGCGTTTTTTCCTGAATATATTCAGGAAAAAACGCATACACCCTTTTTGGCCAAGTGCATCATTGTGGACGTTCTGCCTCTTTTCCTATGCTTTCAATGCAATTCCAGTCTACCTCCTGAAATCGGTTTCCTGCAATTCTGCCCCGCTTTCAAGTCCTCTTGGCAGCCTTACTTCAGTCTATTTTTGGACGATAGCTGTCATTTATAACTCTGCAGGTTTGTGAATTACAGTGCCCCTGAGCTCCTTTCTTCAACTCGCTTTCTTGTGAGCTGGCCGCAACACCACAGGATGGCTTCAGGCCCTAATCTGGTTCCGGCACGGCACACTGAGCCTTTGGTTATTTCCTCTTCCTGGTGGGAAATGAGAGTTAAATTTGCCCGTCCAGACACCTCCAGCTAGCCTCTCATTGGTTCTCGCTATTCCTGTTCATCTTCCGCAGAAATTGCAAACTGGGCCAAACAGGAGGTTAAAGGGACTGACTCTCCAAGTCGGGAGAGTGTTAGTAAAGCGTCTGGAATGTTGCACCCGAGTACCAGGGGAGGAAAACTGAGACATATTTGAACACGTCTCCCGTTCAAATGGTTGATCATACTTGGGTTCCATATGCATGTTTTAGCTGAAGGAAGAATACCTAAAACCTGGGTAGTTGAAACCCGTGGAATGGGTACCATGCAATATGACTTCAAAGGGTCTTCATTTGCTCACCGAACCTCTCCAATCCTATCACTGCTGCGTTTATGCCCCTGTACACATGCTTGATTCTCTTTCGGAGACATAGCAATCCATAGGTTTTAAGATACTTACTAGTCAGGTACATTCTTAGGCGTTTAATATGCGGTGTTGAGTCCATTTCGTTGAGCAAGGAGTAGCTCTTGTCTATTCCATATTTGACTTAAGGAACTTTATCTGTGCTCATTTCAATCTCTGGTTTTATGCAGCACCCCAACTCACCTTTACCCTTAAGCAAGCATAAGTTGGTTTTCTAAATTTGAGACCCTGTTCTGTTCTGTAATTCAGTTCCTGTGTAGCCAAGTTTACATTCCGTGTATTACTGATATCTTATGATGTTTCTTTTTCTGTGTGACTTACTTCAGTTAGAATCATCATACCTGAATCCACTCATTGTGTTGCTAAGGGCCTGATGACACAGATTTCATTGCTGAGTGATATTGCTTTGTACGTAAATACCACAACTTCTTTATCCATTTTTCACTTTCTGCGATGTTGAACTTGTACTGTAAACGAGGTTCTTGTAAACAGAGCCGTTCCAAACTTTGGGGTGGCTGTGTCTTTTTGATTTTAATTTCCCTAAGCTATAGGACCATAAGTGGAAGTGCCCTAGGTTCTGTTGCTTTGTTTTTTAGATGTTTCAGGAAACACCATACACTTCTCCCGAGTGGTTGTTGGCAATTTACATCCCGCCCATCAGCATAACAAGGCTCCCAGTTCTCCATGGCCTGTCCTGCCTTTCTGGATTTTACACTTTTTTCAGATGGCCCTTTTGACCGGGGGGAAGTGAGACTTCATTGTAGTGCAGATTTCCTTTGCAAGCTTGCTTGGTTGGCCAAAAAGTGCGTATGCGTTTTTTCCTGAATATATTCAGGAAAAAACGCATATGCCCTTTTTGGCCAAGTGCATCATTGTGGACGTTCTGCCTCTTTTCCTATGCTTTCAATGCAATTCCAGTCTACCTCCTGAAATCGGTTTCCTGCAATTCTGCCCCGCTTTCAAGTCCTCTTGGCAGCCTTACTTCAGTCTATTTTTGGACGATAGCTGTCATTTATAACTCTGCAGGTTTGTGAATTACAGTGCCCCTGAGCTCCTTTCTTCAACTCGCTTTCTTGTGAGCTGGCCGCAACACCGCAGGATGGCTTCAGGCCCTAATCTGGTTCCGGCACGGCACACTGAGCCTTTGGTTATTTCCTCTTCCTGGTGGGAAATGAGAGTTAAATCTGCCCGTCCAGACACCTCCAGCTAGCCTCTCATTGGTTCTCGCTATTCCTGTTCATCTTCCGCAGAAATTGCAAACTGGGCCAAACAGGAGGTTAAAGGGACTGACTCTCCAAGTGGGGAGAGTGTTAGTAAAGCGTCTGGAATGTTGCACCCGAGTACCAGGGGAGGAAAACTGAGACATATTTGAACACGTCTCCCGTTCACATGGTTGATCATACTTGGGTTCCATATGCATGTTTTAGCTGAAGGAAGAATACCTAAAACCTGGGTAGTTGAAACCCGTGTAATGGGTACCATGCAGTATGACTTCAAAGGGTCTTCATTTGCTCACCGAACCTCTCCAATCCTATCACTGCTGCGTTTATGCCCCTGTACACATGCTTGATTCTCTTTCGGAGACATAGCAATCCATAGGTTTTAAGATACTTACTAGTCAGGTACATTCTTAGGCGTTTAATATGCGGTGTTGAGTCCATTTCGTTGAGCAAGGAGTAGCTCTTGTCTATTCCATATTTGGCTTAAGGAACTTTATCTGTGCTCATTTCAATCTCTGGTTTTACGCAGCACCCCAACTCACCTTTACCCTTAAGCAAGCATAAGTTGGTTTTCTAAATTTGAGACCCTGTTCTGTTCTGTAATTCAGTTCCTGTGTAGCCAAGTTTACATTCCGCGTATTACTGATATCTTATGATGTTTCTTTTTCTGTGTGACTTACTTCAGTTAGAATCATCATACCTGAATCCACTCATTGTGCTGCTAAGGGCCTGATGACACAGATTTCATTGCTGAGTGATATTGCTTTGTAAGTAAATACCACAACTTCTTTATCCATTTTTCACTTTCTGCGATGTTGAACTTGTACTGTAAACGAGGTTCTTGTAAACAGAGCCGTTCCAAACTTTGGGGTGGCTGTGTCTTTTTGATTTTGAATTCCCTAAGCTATAGGACCATAAGTGGAAGTGCCCTAGGCTCTGTTGCTTTGTTTTTTAGATGTTTCAGGAAACACCATACACTTCTCCTGAGTGTCTGTTGGTAATTTACATCCCGCCCATCAGCATAACAAGGCTCCCAGTTCTCCATGGCCTGTCCTGCCTTTCTGGATTTTACACTTTTTTCAGATGGCCCTTTTGACCGGGGGAAATGAGACTTCATTGTAGTGCAGATTTCCTTTGCAAGCTTGCTTGGTTGGCCAAAAAGGGCGTATGCGTTTTTTCCTGAATATATTCAGGAAAAAACGCATACGCCCTTTTTGGCCAAGTGCATCATTGTGGACGTTCTGCCTCTTTTCCTATGCTTTCAATGCAATTCCAGTCTACCTCCTGAAATCGGTATCCTGCAATTCTGCCCCACTTTCAAGTCCTCTTGGCAGCCTTACTTCAGTCTATTTTTGGACGATAGCTGTCATTTATAACTCTGCAGGTTTGTGAATTACAGTGCCCCTGAGCTCCTTTCTTCAACTCGCTTTCTTGTGACCTGGCCGCAACACCGCAGGATGGCTTCAGGCCCTAATCTGGTTCCGGTACGGCACGCTGAGCCTTTGGTTATTTCCTCTTCCTGTTGGGAAATGAGAGTTAAATTTGCCCGTCCAGACACCTCCAGCTAGTCTCTCATTGGTTCTCGCTATTCCTGTTCATCTTCCGCAGAAATTGCAAACTGTGCCAAACAGGAGGTTAAAGGCGCTGACTCTCCAAGTGGGGAGAGTGTTAGTAAAGCGTCTGGAATGTTGCACCCGGGTACCAGGGGAGGAAAACTGAGACATATTTGAACACGTCTCCCGATCACATGGTTTATCATACTCTGGGTTCCACATGCATGTTTTAGCTGAAGGAAGAATACCTAAAACCTGGGTAGTTGAATCCCGTGTAATGGGTACCATGCAATATGACTTCAAAGGGTCTTCATTTGCTCACCGAACCTCTCCAATCCTATCACTGCTGCGTTTATGCCCCTGTACACATTCTTGATTCTCTTTTGGAGACATAGCAATCCATAGGTTTTACGATACTTACAAGTCAGGTACATTCTTAGGCGTTTAATATGCGGTGTTGAGTCCATTTCGTTGAGCAAGGAGTAGCTCTTGTCTATTCCATATTTGACTTAAGGAACTTTATCTGTGCTCATTTCAATCTCTGGTTTTATGCAGCACCCCAGCCCACCTTTACCCTTAAGCAAGCATAAGTTGGTTTTCTAAATTTGAGACCCTGTTCTGTTCTGGAATTCAGTTCCTGTGTAGCCAAGTTTACATTCCATGTATTACTGATATCTTATGATGTTTCTTTTTCTGTGTGACTTATTTCAGTTAGAATCATCATACCTGAATCCACTCATTGTGCTGCTAAGGGCCTGATGACACAGATTTCATTGCTGAGTGATATTGCTTTGTAAGTAAATACCACAACTTCTTTATCCATTTTTCACTTTCTGCGATGTTGAACATGTACTGTAAACGAGGTTCTTGTAAACAGAGCCATTCCAAACTTTGGGGTGGCTGTGTGTTTTTGATTTTAACTTCCCTAAGCTATAGGACCATAAGTGGAAGTGCCCTAGGCTCTGTTGCTTTGTTTTTTAGATGTTTCAGGAAACACCATACACTTCTCCCGAGTGTCTGTTGGCAATTTACATCCCGCCCATCAGCATAACAAGGCTCCCAGTTCTCCATGGCCTGTCCTGCCTTTCTGGATTTTACACTTTTTTCAGATGGCCCTTTTGACCGGGGGGAAGTGAGACTTCATTGTAGTGCAGATTTCCTTTGCAAGCTTGCTTGGTTGGCCAAAAAGGGCGTATGCGTTTTTTCCTGAATATATTCAGGAAAAAACGCATACGCCCTTTTTGGCCAAGTGCATCATTGTGGACGTTCTGCCTCTTTTCCTATGCTTTCAATGCAATTCCAGTCTACCTCCTGAAATCGGTTTCCTGCAATTCTGCCCCACTTTCAAGTCCTCTTGGCAGCCTTACTTCAGTCTATTTTTGGACGATAGCTGTCATTTATAACTCTGCAGGTTTGTGAATTACAGTGCCCCTGAGCTCCTTTCTTCAACTCGCTTTCTTGTGACCTGGCCGCAACACCGCAGGATGGCTTCAGGCCCTAATCTGGTTCCGGTACGGCACGCTGAGCCTTTGGTTATTTCCTCTTCCTGTTGGGAAATGAGAGTTAAATTTGCCCGTCCAGACACCTCCAGCTAGTCTCTCATTGGTTCTCGCTATTCCTGTTCATCTTCCGCAGAAATTGCAAACTGTGCCAAACAGGAGGTTAAAGGCGCTGACTCTCCAAGTGGGGAGAGTGTTAGTAAAGCGTCTGGAATGTTGCACCCGAGTACCAGGGGAGGAAAACTGAGACATATTTGAACACGTCTCCCGATCACATGGTTGATCATACTCTGGGTTCCACATGCATGTTTTAGCTGAAGGAAGAATACCTAAAACCTGGGTAGTTGAATCCCGTGTAATGGGTACCATGCAATATGACTTCAAAGGGTCTTCATTTGCTCACCAAACCTCTCCAATCCTATCACTGCTGCGTTTATGCCCCTGTACACATGCTTGATTCTCTTTCGGAGACATAGCAATCCATAGGTTTTAAGATACTTACTAGTCAGGTACATTCTTAGGCGTTTAATATGCGGTGTTGAGTCCATTTCGTTGAGCAAGGAGTAGCTCTTGTCTATTCCATATTTGGCTTAAGGAACTTTATCTGTGCTCATTTCAATCTCTGGTTTTATGCAGCACCCCAACTCACCTTTACCCTTAAGCAAGCATAAGTTGGTTTTCTAAATTTGAGACCCTGTTCTGTTTTGGAATGCAGTTCCTGTGTAGCCAAGTTTAATTCCGTGTATTAGTGATATCTTATGATGTTTCTTTTTCTGTGTGACTTATTTCAGTTAGAATCATCGTACCTGAATCCACTCATTGTGATGCTAAGGGCCTGATGACATAGATTTCATTGCTGAGTGATATTGCTTTGTAAGTAAATACCACAACTTCTTTATCCATTTCTCACTTTCTGCGATGTTGAACTTGTACTGTAAACGAGGTTGTTGTAAACAGAGGCGTCCTAAACTTTGGGGTGGCTGTGTCTTTTTGATTTTAATTTCCCTAAGCTATAGGACCATAAGTGGCAGTGCCCTAGGCTCTGTTGCTTTGTTTTTTAGATGTTTCAGAAAACACCATACACTTCTCCCGAGTGGTTGTTGGCAATTTACATCCCTCCCATCAGCATAACAAGGCTCCCAGTTCTCCATGGCCTGTCCTGCCTTTCTGGATTTTACACTTTTTTCAGATGGCCCTTTTGACCGGGGGGAAGTGAGACTTCATTGTAGTGCAGATTTCCTTTGCAAGCTTGCTTGGTTGGCCAAAAAGGGCGTATGCGTTTTTTCCTGAATATATTCAGGAAAAAACGCATACGCCCTTTTTGGCCAAGTGCATCATTGTGGACGTTCTGCCTCTTTTCCTATGCTTTCAATGCAATTCCAGTCTACCTCCTGAAATCGGTTTCCTGCAATTCTGCCCCGCTTTCAAGTCCTCTTGGCAGCCTTACTTCAGTATATTTTTGGACGATAGCTGTCATTTATAACTCTGCAGGTTTGTGAATTACAGTGCCCCTGAGCTCCTTTCTTCAACTCGCTTTCTTTTGAGTTGGCCGCAACACCGCAGGATGGCTTCAGGTCCTAATCTGGTTCCGGTACGGCACGCTGAGCCTTTGCTTATTTCCTCTTCCTGGTGGGAAATGAGAGTTAAATTTGCCCGTCCAGACACCTCCAGCTAGCCTCTCATTGGTTCTCGCTATTCCTGTTCATCTTCCGCAGAAATTGCAAACTGGGCCAAACAGGAGGTTAAAGGCTCTGACTCTCCAAGTGGGGAGACTGTTAGTAAAGCGTCTGGAATGTTGCACCCGAGTACCAGGGGAGGAAAACTGAGACATATTTGAACACGTCTCCCGTTCACATGGTTGATCATACTTGGGTTCCACATGCATGTTTTAGCTGAAGGAAGAATACCTTAAACCTGGGTAGTTGAGACCCGTGGAATGGGTACTATGCAATATGACTTCAAAGGGTCTTCATTTGCTCACCGAACCTCTCCAATCCTATCACTGCTGCGTTTATGCCCCTGTACACATGCTTGATTCTCTTTTGGAGACATAGCAATCCATAGGTTTTACGATATTTACTAGTCAGGTACATTCTTAGGCGTTTAATATGCGGTGTTGAGTCCATTTCGTTGAGCAAGGAGTAGCTCTTGTCTATTCCATATTTGACTTAAGGAACTTTATCTGTGCTCATTTCAATCTCTGGTTTTATGCAGCACCCCACCTCACCTTTACCCTTAAGCAAGCATAAGTTGGTTTTCTAAATTTGAGACCCTGTTCTGTTCTGTAATTCAGTTCCTGTGTAGCCAGGTTTACATTCCGTGTATTAGTGATATCTTATGATGTTTCTTTTTCTGTGTGACTTATTTCAGTTAGAATCATCATACCTGAATCCACTCATTGTTCTGCTAAGGGCCTGATGACATAGATTTCATTGCTGAGTGATATTGCTTTGTAAGTAAATACCACAACTTCTTTATCCATTTTTCACTTTCTGCGATGTTGAACTTGTACTGTAAATGAGGTTCTTGTAAACAGAGGCGTCCCAAACTTTGGGGTGGCTGTGTCTTTTTGATTTTAATTTCCCTAAGCTATAGGACCATAAGTGGCAGTGCCCTAGGCTCTGTTGCTTTGTGTTTTAGATGTTTCAGGAAACACCATACACTTCTCCCAAGTGGTTGTTGGCAATTTGCATCCCGCCCATCAGCATAACAATGCTCCCAGTTCTCCATGGCCTGTCCTGCCTTTCTGGATTTTACACTTTTTTCAGATGGCCCTTTTGACCGGGGGGAAGTGAGACTTCATTGTAGTGCAGATTTCCTTTGCAAGCTTGCTTGGTTGGCCAAAAAGGGCGTATGCGTTTTTTCCTGAATATATTCAGGAAAAAACGCATACGCCCTTTTTGGCCAAGTGCATCATTGTGGACGTTCTGCCTCTTTTCCTATGCTTTCAATGCAATTCCAGTCTACCTCCTGAAATCGGTTTCCTGCAATTCTGCCCCACTTTCAAGTCCTCTTGGCAGCCTTACTTCAGTCTATTTTTGGACGATAGCTGTCATTTATAACTCTGCAGGTTTGTGAATTACAGTGCCCCTGAGCTCCTTTCTTCAACTCGCTTTCTTGTGACCTGGCCGCAACACCGCAGGATGGCTTCAGGCCCTAATCTGGTTCCGGTACGGCACGCAGAGCCTTTGGTTATTTCCTCTTCCTGTTGGGAAATGAGAGTTAAATTTGTCCGTCCAGACACCTCCAGCTAGCCTCTCATTGGTTCTCGCTATTCCTGTTCATCTTCCGCAGAAATTGCAAACTGGGCCAAACAGGAGGTTAAAGGCGCTGACTCTCCAAGTGGGGAGAGTGTTAGTAAAGCGTCTGGAATGTTGCACCCGAGTACCAGGGGAGGAAAACTGAGACATATTTGAACACGTCTCCTGATCACATGGTTGATCATACTCTGGGTTCCACATGCATGTTTTAGCTGAAGGAAGAATACCTAAAACCTGGGTAGTTGAAACCCGTGGAATGGGTACCATGCAATATGACTTCAAAGGGTCTTCATTTGCTCACCGAACCTCTCCAATCCTATCACTGCTGCGTTTATGCCCCTGTACACATCCTTGATTCTCTTTCGGAGAGATAGCAATCCATAGGTTTTAAGATACTTACTAGTCAGGTACATTCTTAGGCGTTTAATATGCGGTGTTGAGTCCATTTCGTTGAGCAAGGAGTAGCTCTTGTCTATTCCATATTTGGCTTAAGGAACTTTATCTGTGCTCATTTCAATCTCTGGTTTTATGCAGCACCCCAACTCACCTTTCCCCTTAAGCAAGCATAAGTTGGTTTTCTAAATTTGAGAACCTGTTCTGTTTTGGAATTCAGTTCCTGTGTAGCCAAGTTTACATTCCGTGTATTAGTGATATCTTATGATGTTTCTTTTTCTGTGTGACTTATTTCAGTTAGAACCATCGTACCTGAATCTACTCATTATGCTGCTACGGGCCTGATGACATAGATTTCATTGCTGAGTTATACTGCATTGTATGTAAGTACCACAAGTTCTTTATCCATTTTTCACTTTCTGCGATGTTGAACTTGTACTGTAAACGAGGTTCTTGTAAACAGAGCCGTTCCAAACTTTGGGGTGGCTGTGTCTTTTTGATTTTAATTTCCCTAAGCTATAGGACCATAAGTGGAAGTGCCCTAGGCTCTGTTGCTTTGTTTTTTAGATGTTTCAGGAAACACCATACACTTCTCCTGAGTGTCTGTTGGCAATTTACATCCCGCCCATCAGCATAACAAGGCTCCCAGTTCTCCATGGCCTGTCCTGCCTTTCTGGATTTTACAATTTTTATAGATGGCCCTTTTGACCGGGGGGAAGTGAGACTTCATTGCAGTGCAGATTTCCTTTGCAAGCTTGCTTGGTTGGCCAAAAAGGGCGTATGCGGTTTTTCCTGAATATATTCAGGAAAAAAAGCATACGCCCTTTTTGGCCAAATGCATCATTGTGGACGTTCTGCCTCTTTTCCTATGCTTTCAATGCAATTCCAGTCTACCTCCTGAAATCGGTTTCCTGCAATTCTGCCCCACTTTCAAGTCCTCTTGGCAGCCTTACTTCAGTCTATTTTTGGACGATAGCTGTCATTTATAACTCTGCAGGTTTGTGAATTACAGTGCCCCTGAGCTCCTTTCTTCAACTCGCTTTCTTTTGAGCTGGCCGCAACACCGCAGGATGGCTTCAGGCCCTAATCTGGTTCTGGCCCGGCACGCTGAGCCTTTGGTTAATTCCTCTTCCTGGTGGGAAATGAGAGTTAAATTTGCCCGTCCAGACACCTCCAGCTAGCCTCTCATTGGTTCTCGCTATTCCTGTTCATCTTCCGCAGAAATTGCAAACTGGGCCAAACAGGAGGTTAAAGGGACTGACTCTCCAAGTCGGGAGAGTGTTAGTAAAGCGTCTGGAATGTTGCACCCGAGTACCAGGGTACGAAAACTGAGACATATTTGAACACGTCTCCCGATCACATGGTTGATCATATACTAGGTTCCACATGCATGTTTTAGCTGAAGGAAGAATACCTTAAACCTGGGTAGTTTAAACCCGTGGAATGGGTACCATGCAATATGAATTCAAAGGGTCTTCATTTGCTCACCGAACCTCTCCAATCCTAGCACTGCTGCGTTTATGCCCCTGTACACATGCTTGATTCTCTTTCGGAGACATAGCAATCCCTAGGTTTTAAGATACTTACTAGTCAGGTACATTCTTAGGCGTTTAATATGGGGTGTTGAGTCCATTTCGTTGAGCAAGGAGTAGCTCTTGTCTATTCCATATTTGGCTTAAGGAACTTTATCTGTGCTCATTTCAATCTCTGGTTTTATGCAGCACCCCAACTCACCTTTACCCTTAAGCATGCATAAGTTGGTTTTCTAAATTTGAGACCCTGTTCTGTTCTGTAATTCAGTTGCTGTGTAGCCAAGTTTACATTCCGTGTATTAGTGATATCTTATGATGTTTCTTTTTCTGTGTGACTTATTTCAGTTAGAATCATCATACCTGAATCCACTCATTGTGCTGCTAAGGGCCTGATGACACAGATTTCATTGCTGAGTGATATTGCTTTGTAAGTAAATACCACAACTTCTTTATCCATTTTTCACTTTCTGCGATGTTGAACTTGTACTGTACACGACGTTCTTGTAAACAGAGCTGTTCCAAACTTTGGGGTGGCTGTGTCTTTTTGATTTTAATTTCCCTAAGCTATAGGACCATAAGTGGAAGTGCCCTAGGCTCTGTTGCTTTGTTTTTTAGATGTTTCAGGAAACACCATACACTTCTCCCTAGTGTCTGTTGGCAATTTACATCCCGCCCATCAGCATAACAAGGCTCCCAGTTCTCCATGGCCTGTCCTGTCTTTCTGGATTTTACACTTTTTTCAGATGGCCCTTTTGACCGGGGGGAAGTGAGACTTCATTGTAGTGCAGATTTCCTTTGCAAGCTTGCTGGGTTGGCCAAAAAGGGCGTATGCGTTTTTTCCTGAATATATTCAGGAAAAAACGCATACGCCCTTTTTGGCCAAGTGCATCATTGTGGACGTTCTGCCTCTTTTCCTATGCTTTCAATGCAATTCCAGTCTACCTCCTGAAATCGGTTTCCTGCAATTCTGCCCCGCTTTCAAGTCCTCTTGGCAGCCTTACTTCAGTCTATTTTTGGACGATAGCTGTCATTTATAACTCTGCAGGTTTGTGAATTACAGTGCCCCTGAGCTCCTTTCTTCAACTCGCTTTCTTTTGAGCTGGCCGCAACACCACAGGATGGCTTCAGGCCCTAATCTGGTTCCGGCACGGCACGCTGAGCCTTTGGTTAATTCCTCTTCCTGCTGGGAAATGAGAGTTAAATTTGCCCGTCCAGACACCTCCAGCTAGTCTCTCATTGGTTCTCGCTATTCCTGTTCATCTTCCGCAGAAATTGCAAACTGGGCCAAACAGGAGGTTAAAGGGACTGACTCTCCAAGTCGGGAGAGTGTTAGTAAAGCATCTGGAATGTTGCACCCGAGTACCAGGGTACGAAAACTGAGACATATTTGAACACGTCTCCCGATCACATGGTTGATCATACTCTAGGTTCCACATGCATGTTTTAGCTGAAGGAAGAATACCTTAAACCTGGAGAGTTGAGACCCGTGTAATGGGTAGCATGCAATATGACTTCAAAGGGTCTTCATTTGCTCACCGAACCTCTCCAATCCTATCACTGCTGCATTTATGCCCCTGTACACATGCTTGATTCTTTTTCGGAGACATAGCAATCCCTAGGTTTTAAGATACTTACTAGTCAGGTACATTCTTAGGCGTTTAATATGCGGTGTTGTGTCCATTTCATTGAGCAAGGAGTAGCTCTTGTCTATTCCATATTTGGCTTAAGGAACTTTATCTGTGCTCATTTCAATCTCTGGTTTTATGCAGCACCCCAACTCACCTTTACCCTTAAGCAAGAATAAGTTGGTTTTCTAAATTTGAGACCCTGTTCTGTTCTGTAATTCAGTTGCTGTGTAGCCAAGTTTACATTCCGTGTATTACTGATATCTTATGATGTTTCTTTTTCTGTGTGACTTATTTCAGTTAGAATCATCATACCTGAATCCACTCATTGTGCTGCTAAGGGCCTTATGACACAGATTTCATTGCTGAGTGATATTGCTTTGTAAGTAAATACCACAACTTCTTTATCCATTTTTCACTTTCTGCGATGTTGAACTTGTACTGTAAACGAGGTTCTTGTAAACAGAGCTGTTCCAAACTTTGGGGTGGCTGTGTCTTTTTGATTTTAATTTCCCTAAGCTATAGGACCATAAGTGGAAGTGCCCTAGGTTCTGTTGCTTTGTTTTTTCGATGTTTCAGGAAACACCATACACTTCTCCCGAGTGGTTGTTGGCAATTTACATCCCGCCCTTCAGCATAACAAGGCTCCCAGTTCTCCATGGCCTGTCCTGCCTTTCTGGATTTTACCCTTTTTTCAGATGGCCCTTTTGACCGGGGGGAAGTGAGACTTCATTGTAGTGCAGATTTCCTTTGCAAGCTTGCTTGGTTGGCCAAAAGGGGCGTATGCGTTTTTTCCTGAATATATTCAGGAAAAAACGCATACGCCCTTTTTGGCCAAGTGCATCATTGTGGACGTTCTGCCTCTTTTCCTATGCTTTCAATGCAATTCCAGTCTACCTCCTGAAATCGGTTTCCTGCAATTCTGCCCCGCTTTCAAGTCCTCTTGGCAGCCTTACTTCAGTCTATTTTTGGACGATAGCTGTCATTTATAACTCTGCAGGTTTGTGAATTACAGTGCCGCTGAGCTCCTTTCTTCAACTCGCTTTCTTTTGAGATGGCCGCAACACCGCAGGATGGCTTCAGGCCCTAATCTGGTTCCGGCACGGCACGCTGAGCCTTTGGTTAATTCCTCTTCCTGGTGGGAAATGAGAGTTAAATTTGCCCGTCCAGACACCTCCAGCTAGCCTCTCATTGGTTCTCGCTATTCCTGTTCATCTTCCACAGAAATTGCAAACGGGGCCAAACAGGAGGTTAAAGGTGCTGACTCTCCAAGTGGGGAGAGTGTTAGTAAAGCGTCTGGAATGTTGCACCCGAGTACCAGGGGAGGAAAACTGAGACATATTTGAACATGTCTCCCGTTCACACGGTTGATCATACTCTGGGTTCCACATGCATGTTTTAGCTGAAGGAAGAATACCTTAAACCTGGAGAGTTGAGACCCGTGTAATGGGTACCATGCAATATGACTTCAAAGGGTCTTCATTTGCTCACCGAACCTCTCCAATCCTATCACTGCTGCGTTTATGCCCCTGTACACACGCTTGATTCTCTTTTGGAGACATAGCAATCCATAGGTTTTAAGATACTTACTAGTCAGGTACATTCTTAGGCGTTTAATATGGGGTATTGAGTCCATTTCGTTGAGCAAGGAGTAGCTCTTGTCTATTCCATATTTGGCTTAAGGAACTTTATCTGTGCTCATTTCAATCTCTGGTTTTATGCAGCACCCCAACTCACCTTCCCCCTTAAGCAAGCATAAGTTGGTTTTCTAAACTTGAGACACTGTTCTGTTTTGTAATTCAGTTCATGTGTAGCCAAGTTCACATTCTGTGTATTAGTGATACCTTATGATGTTTCTTTTCTGTGTGACTTATTTCAGTTAGAACCATCATACCTGAATCCAGTCATTATGCTGCTACGGGCCTGATGACATAGATTTCATTGCTGAGTGATACTGCATTGTACGTAAGTACCACAAGTCCTTTATCCATTTTTCACTTTCTGCGATATTGAACTTGTACTGTAAACGAGGTTCTTGTAAACAGAGCCGTCCCAAACTTTGGGGTGGCTGTGTCTTTTTGATTTTAATTTCCCTAAGCTATAGGACCATAAGTGGAAGTGCCCTAGGTTCTGTTGCTTTGTTTTTTAGATGTTTCAGGAAACACCATACACTTCTCCAGAGTGGCTGTTGGCAATTTACATCCCGCCCATCAGCATAAGAAGGCTCCCAGTTCTCCATGGCCTGTCGTGCCTTTATGGATTTTACACTTTTTTCAGATGGCCCTTTTGACCAGGTGGAAATGAGACTTCATTGTAGTGCAGATTTCCTTTGCAAGCTTGCTTGGTTGGCCAAAAAGTGCGTATGCGTTTTTTCCTGAATATATTCAGGAAAAAACACATACGCCCTTTTTGGCCAAGTGCATCATTGTCGAGTTTCTGACTCTCTTCATATGCTTTCAATGCAATTCCAGTCTACCTCCTGAAATCGGTTTCCTGCAATTCTGCCTTGCTGTCAATGCCTCTTCATAGCCTTACCTCAATATATTTTTTAAAAATAGTTGGCCTTTATAACTCTGCAGGTTTTTGAATTGCAGTGGCCCTTAGCTCCATTTTTTAGCTCTTATTTTTGTGGTATTGCCCCATAACCACAGGATTCCTTGAAGCCCTATTTTTCTTCTGGGGCACCTGCTGTGCCTTTGGTTAATTCTTCTTACTGATGTGATATTAGAGTGACATGTGCCCATTGAAACCGCTACAGCTAGTTTCTCACTGGTTCCCCCTATTCCCATTCATCCTCTGCACTAACTGCAGACTGTGCGATACCAGAACTTAAAGGCATTGACTCCATGTGGGGATGTTGTTAGTAAAGCGGCTGGAATGTCGATCCGGAGCCCCAGGAGAGGAAAAATGAGGTGCGTTTTAGAAACCTTTCCCGATCATATGGTATACCAGTCGCTGGGTTTCCCAAGCATGGTTTAGCTGTAGGAAGATTCCCTTCAACCTGGAGTGTTGGGACCCTTGGACTGAGTAGCATGAAGTATTGCATTAAACTTTCGGCAGTTGCTCACCAAAGCTCACCAATCCTGTCAGCCCCAAGTGTCCAGCCTTATGTCTTATCCAGCTGTGGGTTTATATGTGGTCAATCCAGGTTGCATCACAGCCCCTGAGCGAATTTTGTAAGAATTTTTCTCTCTTTCATTGTTTCAGCGTTTTGTTTTTAAAATTTATTTCTATAATGGGGTTTAGCTCCTTTTCACTGCTGTGTTTGTGCCGCTCTGCACACACTTGATTCCCTTATGGAGATATATCAATACATGGGTTTTAAGATTCTTATTCCTCAGATATATTTCTCTGCGGTGTATAGGGTGTGTTGAGGCCTGTTCATTGAGCAAGGTGTAGATCTTGTCTAATACCTATTTGGTTTATTGAACGGTATCTGTGCTAATTTCAAACTCTGGTTTTATGCATCACCCCACCTCTCCTTTCCCCTTAAGCTGACATAAGTGTGTTTTCTAAATGTGAGACACTGTTCTGTTCTGTAATTCATTTCTTGTGCAGCCATATTTACCCTCCCTCTATAAGTGATATCTTATGATATGTTTCTTTTTCTGTTTGACTTATTTCAAGTAGTATTATCGGACCTAAATCCACTCTTTATCCTTCTACTAGCCTTATTACATTGATTTCATGGTGAAGAGATATTCCATTGTACATAAGTACCACATCTTCTTTATCCATTGTTCTCTTTCCTGGGATATTTAAGGTGTACTGAAGTTGAGGTTCTTGTAAACAGAGTAGCCCTAAACTGTGGTGTGCTTGTGTCTTGTTGATTTTTAGACTTCCCTAGATATACTCCCATGATTGGAAGTGTCCTATGCTCTGTAGCTCTGTTTTTTAGATGATTTAGGAACCACCATACACTTCTCCAGAGTGGCTCTCGGCAGTTCACACACTGCCCATCAGCGTATAAAGGCTCCCTGTTCTCCATGGCCTGTCCTGCATTTCTGGTTTTTACAATTTTTTAGGATGGCCCTTTTGACCGGTGGGAAGTGAGACTTCTTTGTTGTGCACATTTGCATTGCTTGCTTGCTTCGTTGCCCATAAAGTGCGTATGCGTTTTTTCCTGGATATAATCAGGAAAAAACGCATACGCCCTTTTGGGCCAACTGCATCATTGTCGAAATTCTGCCGCTTTTCATGTGCGTTAAAGACGAGTCCAATCTATCTCTTGAAATCTGTTTCTTGCAATTCTGTCTTGCATTCAGATCCTCTTCTTTGCCTTACCTCAACATATTTTTGGACGTTAGTTTTCATTTATAACTCTGCAGGTTTGTGAATTGCAGTGACCCTGAGCTCCATTTTTTAAGTTGCTCTTTTGTGAGCTGGCCTCAAACCCGCAGGATTGCTTCAGGCCCTATTTTGGCTCCGGCGAGGCAGGCTGAGCCTTTCTTTAATTCTTATTCTTAATGGGAAATTAGAGTGATATGTGCCCGTCCAAACCCCTACAACTCTTCTCTCATTGGTTCCCCCTCTTCCCGTTCATCCTCCTCACAATTTGCAAAATGTGTGAAACAGAAGTTTAAATGTGCTGATTCTCCAAGTGGGGAGATTCTAAGTAGTGTGGCTGGAATGGTGAACAGGAGCACCAGGAGAGGATAAATGAGGTGCATTTTAGACACATCTCCCGATCACATGGTGTACAGTCCTCTGGGTTTTCCATGCATGTTTTAGCTGTAGGAAGATCCCTTGAACCTGCAGATTTGGGACCCATTGAATGGGTACCAGGTAGTATTACTTTAAAGGGTGTGCATTTCCTCACCCAACCTCACATTTCTCTTAGCGCAAACAGTTTCCAGCCTTATGTCTCATCCTGCTGTGGGTCTAGATGTGTTCAATCCATGTTGCATCACCGTCCCTGAGGAAAAGTTGTAAGAGGTTTTCTCTGTCTCTCTGTCGTTTATTTTTTTCAATTTATTACTATATTGGTTACAGCTGATTTTCAAAGCTCTGTTTCTTGCTGCTGTACATCCACTTGATTCGCGTACAGAGAGACATCAATAAATTCTTTTTCAGATTCTTACCAGTCGTATATATTCTTTTCCGGTGACTTGAGTGTGCTGAGTGCAGTTCTTTTAGCTACCGTGTAGGCCTTGTTGATTATCAGTTTGGTATTTGGAATGGTATCTTTGCTAATTTCAACCTCCTGGATGATGCCTCACCCCTCCCCACCTTTCCCGTTTAGCAGCCTTATGCGTGTTTTCTACATATTTGACTATGTTTTTGTTTTGTAATTTATTTCATGTGTAGCCATTTTGGATTCCACCTTTAAGTGATATCTTATGATATGTGTCTTTTTCTTTTTGAATTCTGTCACTTAGAATGATCATACGTAACTCCTCTGGAGTCGTTACAACTGGCCATATTTCATTGATTTCCAGGCTGAATAATATTCCACTCTACCTAAGTACCACATCTCTATCCATTTTTTCCCTCCAGAGACATTTAAGTTATATCCTAGTCGAGGATCTTTTAAACAGAGAGGGGGTAAACATTGGGGTGCCTGTGTCCTCTCGATTTTTGTTTTTCCCAAGATATACGCCCATGAGTGCAAGTGCCCTATGCTCTGTAGCTCATTTTTTAGATGCTTTAGTAAACACAATACACTTCTCCAGAATGGCCGTTGGCAATATACATTTCCACTATAAGTCTCACAGGGCTCCCTCTTCTCGTTGCCCTGTCCTGCATTTCTGTTGTTTACGCTTTATGAGGATGGCTCTTCTGACTGATGCGAAGTGATATCTTTTGTAGTATTGACTTCCAGTGCCCACCTGTTTGGTTGGCTAAAAAAGTGTATGCCCTTTTCTTGAATATATACAGAAAAGAACGCATACACCCTTTTTGGCCAACTGCAATGTTGGCAATGTTCAGCTCCTTTTCTTGTGCTTAATGGCGAGTCCTTTCTACCTCCTCAAATCCCTTTCCTGCCATTCTCCCTTGCTTACAAGTCCTTTTCTCTGACTTTCCTCAAGACATTTTTCAGTGATGGATATTTTCAACTCTGCAGTTTTGTGAATTTTACTGCCCCTGAGTTCCATTGTTCAACTCGTGTTTATGGGAACTGGCCACAAAGCAGCGGGATTTCCTCAAGCCCTATACTGTTTCCATGGGCAACCCTAGCCTTTGGTCAATTCGTCTTCCTGATTGGAAATTAGAGTGACATGTGCCTGTCTGAACACCTAGGACTTGTCTCTCATTGTTCCTCATCCTTCCGCTTCATCCTCTGGACAAATTCCAAACTGTACGCAACAGGATGTTGACAGTGCTGACATCTCCAAGTGGGGAGACTGTTAGTAAAGACGCTGGAGGGGTGAACCCGAGCACCAGGAGATGAGGAGATGAGATGCCTTTTCCAAACTCTTCCCGATCAGACGGTATACCATCCTCTGGGTGTGACAGACATGTTTTAGCAGTAGGAAGAGTCCCATTCATGTAAGGAGAACACCAGGGCTTTTTCAAAATCAGTGTCTCCCCGAAACCCAAACTGGGGAAGTTTTTAAGCTACAGCTACACATATGTTCATTAAGGGCCTTGGGAAGTAGGCAGAGTCCAAACTTTAGATGATTGAAGTCTTCAGGGTCAGAAGCACTCACCACCAGCTTCCCTTAGGCTACACTTTAACTGTCATTGATAGATGATGTCAATAAAAATATCTATTCTTTTTCAGATTATTTCCCCTTATAGGTTATTGCAAAATGTTGAGTGTAGTTCCCTGTGCTATACAGTAGTTCCTTGTTGATGATCTATTTTATACATAGCAGTGTGTATGTGTTCATTCCAAACTGTTAATTTATCCCTCCTCCCACCTTTCCCCTTTGGTAATAATAAATTATAAGATTTTATACTTCTCAGAAATGGGGGAGCTGAAAGAGAGGTATCATTTTCAATGGAAAAGCATTTAAAACAAGATTGAAGGTTTAACCAAGATTATTAGCTGTACATCCTTGGAAAGAAATCACTTCGTTTCTCTAATATTGACCTGACAAATAAGACAAACCTTTTCACTGAACTTGCTTATAAAAAGTGATGGAAATATCAAATGGAAGTGTTAAAAACATCTTATTTTACCCGAGCCTTATACACTGTTCTATGTTAACTACAGTTTGGCTCACACATCTGTTCATTGAGGTTACAATAGTCTCAATTTCTGTTACTGATCCTCCAGAGTGGACCCCAACAAGTGTCCCCCTGCCCAGTGTCATTGGGGCCAACAGATCGAGACTGAGTTTGGTTCACAAGCAAAGGAAACTTTATATTTTGATCAGAGAATGGAAAGGTGAGAGCATGCACTACCCCATGGGCTGTGGGCTGGGCTGCTGTGTAGAGATCCTGTCAGAGTCAGTGGGAGGGAGGGAGGCGGCGGAGCTCTCGAGGGCTGGGTTGGCTGTAGCTCAGGCTCTATATCGTGGAGTCTGCACTGGGCCCCAGGAGCTGAGGTGTCGACCCAGCCATTCTGCACTAGGAAATCTGGTCTGAAGTGCCGGGTGTGGAACCTCTGCATGCGGGACCCTAGGAGCACGTGAAATTAGACAAAGCACAAAGGATAAAAAAGGTTAGACTTGACTTTATTGCCCAGATTCTATTTTTATCTCCCAGGGATTTTTAATGGGCTTTGCTGGGGACAAACCCCTCCTCTGCCTTTTGTCCCGTTCCTCATTCTTGGAGTGCTGAGGGTGCAGACCCTTCTTCTGTAACTGCTGAGTGCTGAGTTGGGAGCCCTCATACCCTGGGGCGAGGGTCAGAGCTTCTCCCCAGCAGCCTCCCGGTGACGTTGATTGTCCCCAGGACCCCTGCCTCCCTGCTCGTCCACCTGAGCACCAGCATTGGAAGTGTTATAGATTCTAATGACCTTTAAGGGTCCAGGAAAGAGATGTGCAGAGACGCTGTGGGGGCCGGTTTCACCCCACCCCACATTTGTTCAGCCACCTTAGGCTGACCGTCTCTGCCAGCCTAGATGCTCTGACCAGTAGTCTGCGCTTTCTTCAGTTAGGCCCCTGAATTAACGTACAAACAGCACCAGGTGTCAGAGCCCTGTCCGCTCAACTCCCAGACAGTCCAGGGTCAGTGGTGATCAAGGACCATGATGGCTACTGAGTCAACAGCCTTTTGAAGTAAACAGGAGTCCAGCCGGTCTTATTGGCCACCATCATCACGGTGTCTGTCGGCTTTTCTATGGTGACAGTGTGGTATACTGTTCCCCCGCCAAGATTATTAGCTCCCCTCTGGGTGCAGTAAGTCCTGCAAGCAGTAGTCTACTCTTTTGGGACACACTCTTGTTGTTTTATGAGAGAAACTCCAGGTCAAGTGATGTTCACACGAGTCGTCATGGTGCCCTGTTGCCCCCGGTTATCTCTCTGGATGTTGGAGTTGGAGGGCCTCCTCACTCGAGGTCGGTGTGCCCACGGAGCGAACCCTGCAACTTCAGGGCATGGTTGGTGGTTAGGATCACCACGTGGGGTCCTTTTCCCTTAGGAGGGAGGTGGCCTTTTGGGCTGCTGATTTCCAGGTTTTTAGATACCGCCAGTATCTTGGCCAGATGTGGCAGTGGGCCAAGCCCCTTAGTGACCGTAGTTTATCCTACCTGGATGGCATTCTTGCATTGTTCCATTTCAAGTGGTCCCAGTTTTTGCACTAATTCTCCAATGGCGATTCACCTTTCACCGGGAATGTAAAGGTCAAAGGGTTTAGCTAAATTAGGGAGTTCCAGGGCAAGGGTCTGAATTGACTGCTCTTTCCATTCTTGAAAGGCCACTTCTGGATTCTATTCAAAAGGATCATCATCTTTTCCTTTCAGTGTTTCATATAGAGGCCCAGCTAGTAGACTGTAGCTAGGGATCCAGAAGCAGCAAACCCTGGCCTCCCCAGGAACCCCTAAGCTGTCTTCTAGTTTTAGAAAGGGGTAAGGCTGAAAATGGTTTCTTCCCTTTCCTGGGATGGGCTTCTCTGACCTTCTGTGAGAATGAAGCCCAGGCAGGTCACCGCAGTCTGTGATATTTGAGCTTTTTCTTGGACAACTTCTATCCTTTATTGGCTTGGTAGTTCAGAGGCCTCCTTAGTAGGGCTGGTGATCAGAATGTCGTCTGCATATTGAAGGAGGGTTTCCTTTTCCAGAGGTAGAACTTTTAGGTCTTTAGCTAAGCTTTCCCCAAAGATGGTGTGGGAATTTTTGCACCCTTGGGGCCAGACGGCCCGGAAGTATTGTTTTAGTTGTATGTTGAGTCCTGCCACTCACAAGCCAAAATTTCTTGTGACTCTGGGACTAATGGAATACAAAAGAAGGCATCATTGAAGACTAATACAGAATACCATGTCCTGGTGGTTGGTAGAATGACCAGCAGGGTGTAGGAATTAGGAGCAACTGGAGGTATATCCTCGGTGGCTTCACTGACTGTCCTGACATCCTTTACCAGGTCCCCAGCAGCCCATGGGGCTCTCGTGGTCAGACCAATCCCAGAATATGGAGCTCACCTGGGCAGGTACCCCACCCCCACCCCAGCCCACGGGGCTCTCGTGGTCAGGCCCCTCCCAGGATACAGAGCTACCCTTGCAGGTACCGTGGCAGGGCTGGGCACACAGGAACCGTGCACATAGCCCTCATTGCAGAGCACCCCCAGCTCACCTGTCGCTCAGAGCTGACACAGAGCACCTCAGAGCAGGACTTGAACTAACAAACAGCAGCTGCGACAGGTCTGTGACCCTGGGCATCACTCCGTGAGGCCTCCCTCCACCTGGTCTTCCAGAGACTTCCACTGCACCCGGGGCACCAGGCCTCTGTCTCCAACCACCACCCACCCCTCCTCTCCCTGACTCCTGGGTTCCTCTCATTAGGAGAGGGTTTTCTTGAAGTTGTCTCCCACTCATGGGCCAGATAAAATGATTAGAAAACAAGCCAAAGCTGCAGCCCCTTGTCTATCCTGACTCTCAGGAGCCCACACCTGTTCCTTGGACCTGGCCGGTTCAGCAAGTTCCATTTTCTGCAACTGTGAGCCCCTGAGGGGTGATGATTGGCTGACCTGGGCAGCCTTACCGTGCCGGCCAGCCCTCCCCAGGTGTGCCTGGGTTGAGATCAATATAAATACCACTCCAGGCAGCAAGAGCCCCTGCAGCCGTGCCTGACGCCATTTTCTCTGCCCTGTCAGCAGTCTCGGGGCTGGGCTGTTGGGAGGGAGTGAGAGGCCACGGCTTTGTGGGTGGCCCAGTGTGAGTGGGGCTCTGCTGGACTTTCTGCAGCAGTTGCCAGGCTGCCACCTGCTAAAGAAGAGGATGTGTCACCCATACCTGCTGCTGGAATTTCTCCCTGGGCAGAGGTGAGGAAGGAAAAAAGCAGTGGGGGCAGGGACAGGACGGGTATCTCAGGCAGGGAAATGGAAATCTTCCAGAAGAGCACCCAGGGCCAGGACCATCCTGGCTGGCCTGCAGGCACCAAGTCGGCCGGCATGCTGTCACTCGTGTGGCTCTATGGCCCTTCCTCTAGGCTTTCAAGTCCTTGTATATATTCAGGTGTTTTACCTGGGACGGGTGGGAATAGTTCAGCAGCAACTGGCCTGGGGCTCAGCTCACGTTTACTCACAGATGCCTCGGCACGGTGCCCCAGCTTTGCAATGAGGACGCTTGTTGCGTGGGGGCTGCTGGCTGAATGGGAGACGATTCCCCACCACTGACCAACTTCAGAATTGTTTACAACTGGAGCAAGTGCCCTGATACGGTTTTCCTCTGTGTAACTGGTGGGTTCTGTGTTTTTTTTCTCTTTTTCGTTTTTGGTTCAAGGTAGATTTTATTCCTCTTTTTTGTATTTACAGATATAAGCATGGAAATAATTTATTCATATAAATACATGTATGTGCAGGGAATAATTGTTTTTTCTGTTTTATTTTTTAAATTTTACTTCTTTTTAATTTTGAATTTTATTTTATATTTTTATACAGCAGGTTCTTATTGGTTATCTATTTTATACATATAAATGTATACATGCCAATCCCAGTCTCTCAACTCCTCCCACCACCACCCCCCCAACAGCTTTCCCCCCTTGTTGTCCATACGTTTGTTGTCTACATCTGTTGCTCTATTTATGCCTTGCAAAATGGTTAATCTGTACAGTTTTTCTAGGTTCCACATATATGCATGAATATACAAGATTTGTTTTTCTCTTTCTGACTTACTTCACTCTGTATGACAGTCTCTAGATCCATCGACGTCTCTACAAATGACCCAATTTCATTCCTTTTCATGGCTGAGTAATATTCCATTTTATATATGTACCACAGCTTTATGCATTCGTCTGTCTGTGGGCATTTAGGTTGCTTCCATTACCTCGATATTGTAAATAGTGATGCAATGAACATTGCGGTGAATGACTCTTTTTGATTTATGGTTTTGTCTGGGTATATGTCCAGTACTGGGATTGCTGTATCATATGGTAATTCTATTGTTAGTTTCTTAAGAAATTCCATATTGTTCTCCATAATGACTGTATCAATTTATATTCCCAACAATAGTGGAAGAGGGTTCCTTTTCTCCACACCCTTTCCAGCATTTTTTGTTTGTAGATTTTCAATGATGCCTATTCTACCAGGTGTGAGGTGATACCTCATTGTTGAATCCATTTCGTTGAGCAAGGGGTAGCTCTTGTCTATTACATATTTGGCTTATGGAATGGTATCTGTGCTAATTTCAAACTCTGCTTTTATGCAGCACCCCAACTCACCTTCCCCCTTAAGCAGGCATAAGTTCGTTTTCTAAACTTGAGACCCTGTTCTGTTTTGTAATTCAGTTCATGTGTAGCCAAGTTCACATTCTGTGTATTAGTGATACCTTATGATGTTTCTTTTTCTGTGTGACTTATTTCACTTAGAATCATCGTGCCTCAATGCACTCATTATGCTGGTATGGGCCTGGTGACATAGATTTCATTGCTGAGTGGTATTCTGTTGTACAGAAGTACCGCAACTTCTTTATCCATTATTTGCTCTCTGGGATATTTAACTTGTGCCGTAGAAGAGATTCCTGTAAAAAGAGCCGTCCCAAATTTTGGGGTTGCTGTGTCTTTTTGATATTAATTTCCCTAAGCTATAGGACCATAAGTGGAAGTGCCCTAGGCTCTGTTGCTTTGTTTTTTAGATGTTTCAGGAAACACCATACACATCTCCCGAGTGTCTGTTGGCAATTTACATCCCGCCCATCAGCATAACAAGGCTCCCAGTTCTCCATGGCCTGTCCTGCCTTTCTGGATTTTATACTTTTTTCAGATGGCCCTTTTGACCGGGGGGAAGTGAGACTTCTTTGTAGTGCAGATTTCTTTGCAAGCTTGCTTGGTTGGCCAAAAAGGGCGTATGCGTTTTTTCCTGAATATATTCAGGAAAAAACGCATACGCCCTTTTTGGCCAAGTGCATCATTGTGGACGTTCTGCCTCTTTTCCTATGCTTTCAATGCAATTCCAGTCTACCTCCTAAAATCGGTTTCCTGCAATTCTGCCCCGCTTTCAAGTCCTCTTGGCAGCCTTACTTCAGTCTATTTTTGGACGATAGCTGTCATTTATAACTCTGCAGGTTTGTGAATTACAGTGCCCCTGAGCTCCTTTCTTCAACTTGCTTTCTTGTGAGCTGGACGCAACACCGCAGGATGGCTTCAGGCCCTAATCTGGTTCCGGCACGGCATGCTGAGCCTTTGGTTAATTCCTCTTCCTGGTGGGAAATGAGAGTTAAATTTGCCCGTCCAGACACCTCCAGCTAGCCTCTCATTGGTTCTCGCTATTCCTGTTCATCTTCCGCAGAAATTGCAAACGGGACCAAACAGGAGGTTAAAGGGACTGACTCTCCACGTGGGGAGAGTGTTAGTAAAGCGTCTGGAATGTTGCACCCGAGTACCAGGGTACGAAAACTGAGACATATTTGAACACGTCTCCCGATCACATGGTTGATCATACTCTAGGTTCCACATGCATGTTTTAGCTGAAGGAAGAATACCTTAAACCTGGGTAGTTGAAACCCGTGGAATGGGTACCATGCAATATGACTTCAAAGGGTCTTCATTTGCTCACCGAACCTCTCCAATCCTATCACGGCTGCGTTTATGCCCCTGTACACATGCTTGATTCTCTTTCGGAGACATAGCAATCCATAGGTTTTAAGATACTTACTAGTCAGGTACATTCTTAGGCGTTTAATATGGGGTGTTGAGTCCATTTCATTGAGCAAGGAGTAGCTCTTGTCTATTCCATATTTGGCTTAAGGAACTTTATCTGTGCTCATTTCAATCTCTGGTTTTATGCAACACCCCAACTCACCTTTACCCTTAAGCAAGAGTAAGTTGGTTTTCTAAATTTGAGACCCTGTTCTGTTCTGTAATTCAGTTCCTGTGTAGCCAAGTTTACATTCCGTGTATTACTGATATCTTATGATGTTTCTTTTTCTGTGTGACTTATTTCAGTTAGAATCATCATACCTGAATCCACTCATTGTGCTGCTAAGGGCCTGATGACACAGATTTCATTGCTGAGTGATATTGCTTTGTAAGTAAATACCACAACTTCTTTATCCATTTTTCACTTTCTGCGATGTTGAACTTGTACTGTAAACGAGGTTCTTGTAAACAGAGCCGTTCCAAACTTTGGGGTGGCTGTGTCTTTTTGATTTTAATTTCCCTAAGCTATAGGACCATAAGTGGAAGTGCCCTAGGTTCTGTTGCTTTGTTTTTTAGATGTTTCAGGAAACACCATACACTTCTCCCGAGTGGTTGTTGGCAATTTACATCCCGCCCATCAGCATAACAAGGCTCCCAGTTCTCCATGGCCAGTCCTGCCTTTCTGGATTTTACACTTTTTACAGATGGCCCATTTGACTGAGGGGAAGTGAGACTTCATTGTAGTGCAGATTTCCTTTGCAAGCTTGCTTGGTTGGCCAAAAAGGGCGTATGCGTTTTTTCCTGAATATATTCAGGAAAAAACGCATACGCCCTTTTTGGCCAAGTGCATCATTGTGGACGTTCTGCCTCTTTTCCTATGCTTTCAATGCAATTCCAGTCTACCTCCTGAAATCAGTTTCCTGCAATTCTGCCCCGCTTTCAAGTCCTCTTGGCAGCCTTACTTCAGTCTATTTTTGGACGATAGCTGTCATTTATAACTCTGCAGGTTTGTGAATTATAGTGCCCCTGAGCTCCTTTCTTCAACTCGCTTTCTTTTGAGCTGGCCGCAACACCGCAGGATGGCTTCAGGCCCTATTCTGGTTCCGGTACGGCACGCTGAGCCTTTGGTTATTTCCTCTTCCTGGTGGGAAATGAGAGTTAAATTTGCCCGTCCAGACACCTCCAGCTAGCCTCTCATTGGTTCTCGCTATTCCTGTTCATCTTCCGCAGAAATTGCAAACTGGGCCAAACAGGAGGTTAAAGGGACTGACTCTCCAAGTGGGGAGAGTGTTAGTAAAGCGTCTGGAATGTTGCACCCGAGTACCAGGGGAGGAAAACTGAGACATATTTGAACACGTCTCCCGATCACATGGTTGATCATACTCTGGGTTCCACATGCATATTTTAGCTGAAGGAAGAATACCTAAAACCTCGGTAGTTGAAACCCGTGGAATGGGTACCATGCAATATGACTTCAAAGGGTCTTCATTTGCTCACCGAACCTCTCCAATCCTATCACTGCTGCGTTTATGCCCCTGTACACATGCTTGATTCTCTTTCGGAGACATAGCAATCCATAGGTTTTAAGATACTTACTAGTCAGGTACATTCTTAGGCGTTTAATATGCGGTGTTGAGTCCATTTCGTTGAGCAAGGAGTAGCTCTTGTCTATTCCATATTTGGCTAAAGGAACTTTATCTGTGCTCATTTCAATCTCTGGTTTTATGCAGCACCCCAACTCACCTTTCCCCTTAAGCAAGCATAAGTTGGTTTTCTAAATTTGAGACCCTGTTCTGTTTTGGAATGCAGTTCCTGTGTAGCCAAGTTTACATTCCGTGTATTAGTGATATCTTATGATGTTTCTTTTTCTGTGTGACTTATTTCAGTTAGAATCATCGTACCTGAATCCACTCATTATGCTGCTACGTGCCTGATGACATAGATTTCATTGCTGAGTGATACTGCATTGTACGTAAGTACCACAAGTTCTTTATCCATTTTTCACTTTCTGTGATATTGAACTTGTACGGTAAACGAGGTTCTTGTAAACGGAGGCGTCCCAAACTTTGGGGTGGCTGTGTCTTTTTGATTTTAATTTCCCTAAGCTATAGGACCATAAGTGGAAGTGCCCTACGTTCTGTTGCTTTGTTTTTTCAATGTTTCAGGAAACACCATACACTTCTCCCGAGTGGTTGTTGGCAATTTACATCCCGCCCATCAGCATAACAAGGCTCCCAGTTCTCCATGGCCTGTCCTGCCTTTCTGGATTTTACCCTTTTTTCAGATGGCCCTTTTGACCGGGGGGAAGTGAGACTTCATTGTAGTGCAGATTTCCTTTGCAAGCTTGCTTGGTTGGCCAAAAAGGGCGTATGCGTTTTTTCCTGAATATATTCAGGAAAAAACGCATACGCCCTTTTTGGCCAAGTGCATCATTGTGGACGTTCTGCCTCTTTTCCTATGCTTTCAATGCAATTCCAGTCTACCTCCTGAAATCGGTTTCCTGCAATTCTGCCCCGCATTCAAGTCCTCTTGGCAGCCTTACTTCAGTCTATTTTTGGACGATAGCTGTCATTTATAACTCTGCAGGTTTGTGAATTACAGTGCCCCTGAGCTCCTTTCTTCAACTCGCTTTCTTTTGAGCTGGCCGCAACACCGCAGGATGGCTTCAGGCCCTAATCTGGTTCCGGTACGGCACGCTGAGCCTTTGGTTATTTCCTCTTCCTGGTTGGAAATGAGTGTTAAATTTGCCCGTCCAGACACCTCCAGCTAGCCTCTCATTGGTTCTCGCTATTCCTGTTCATCTTCCGCAGAAATTGCAAACTGGGCCAAACAGGAGGTTAAAGGCGCTGACTCTCCAAGTGGGGAGAGTGTTAGTAAAGCGTCTGGAATGTTGCACCCGAGTACCAGGGGAGGAAAACTGAGACATATTTGAACACGTCTCCCGTTCACATGGTTGATCATACTTGGGTTCCACATGCATGTTTTAGCTGAAGGAAGAATACCTTAAACCTGGAGAGTTGAGACCCGTGGAATGGGTACCATGCAATATGACTTCAAAGGGTCTTCATTTGCTCACCGAACCTCTCCAATCCTATCACTGCTGCTTTTATGCCCCTGTACACATGCTTGATTCTCTTTCGGAGACATAGCAATCCATAGGTTTTAAGATACTTACTAGTCAGGTACATTCTTAGGCGTTTAATATGCGGTGTTGAGTCCATTTCATTGAGCAAGGAGTAGCTCTTGTCTATTCCATATTTGACTTAAGGAACTTTATCTGTGCTCATTTCAATCTCTGGTTTTATGCAGCACCCCAACTCACCATTACCCTTAAGCAAGCATAAGTTGGTTTTCTAAATTTGAGACCCTGTTCTGTTCTGTAATTCAGTTCCTGTGTAGCCAAGTTTACATTCCGTGTATTACTGATATCTTATGATGTTTCTTTTTCTGTGTGACTTATTTCAGTTAGAATCATCATACCTGAATCCACTCATTGTGCTGCTAAGGGCCTGATGACACAGATTTCATTGCTGAGTGATATTGCTTTGTAAGTAAATACCACAACTTCTTTATCCATTTTTCACTTTCTGCGATGTTGAACTTGTACTGTAAACGAGGTTCTTGTAAACAGAGGCGTCCCAAACTTTGGGGTGGCTGTGTCTTTTTGATTTTAATTTCCCTAAGCTATAGGACCATAAGTGGCAGTGCTCTAGGCTCTGTTGCTTTGTTTTTTAGATGTTTCAGGAAACACCATACACTTCTCCCGAGTGTCTGTTGGCAATTTACATCCCGCCCATCAGCATAACAAGGCTCCCAGTTCTCCATGGCCTGTCCTGCCTTTCTGGATTTTATACTTTTTTCAGATGGCCCTTTTGACCGGGGGGAAGTGAGACTTCTTTGTAGTGCAGATTTCTTTGCAAGCTTGCTTGGTTGGCCAAAAAGGGCGTATGCGTTTTTTCCTGAATATATTCAGGAAAAAACGCATACGCCCTTTTTGGCCAAGTGCATCATTGTGGACGTTCTGCCTCTTTTCCTATGCTTTCAATGCAATTCCAGTCTACCTCCTAAAATCGGTTTCCTGCAATTCTGCCCCGCTTTCAAGTCCTCTTGGCAGCCTTACTTCAGTCTATTTTTGGACGATAGCTGTCATTTATAACTCTGCAGGTTTGTGAATTACAGTGCCCCTGAGCTCCTTTCTTCAACTTGCTTTCTTGTGACCTGGACGCAACACCGCAGGATGGCTTCAGGCCCTAATCTGGTTCCGGCACGGCATGCTGAGCCTTTGGTTAATTCCTCTTCCTGGTGGGAAATGAGAGTTAAATTTGCCCGTCCAGACACCTCCAGCTAGCCTCTCATTGGTTCTCGCTATTCCTGTTCATCTTCCGCAGAAATTGCAAACGGGACCAAACAGGAGGTTAAAGGGACTGACTCTCCACGTGGGGAGAGTGTTAGTAAAGCGTCTGGAATGTTGCACCCGAGTACCAGGGTACGAAAACTGAGACATATTTGAACACGTCTCCCGATCACATGGTTGATCATACTCTAGGTTCCACATGCATGTTTTAGCTGAAGGAAGAATACCTTAAACCTGGGTAGTTGAAACCCGTGGAATGGGTACCATGCAATATGACTTCAAAGGGTCTTCATTTGCTCACCGAACCTCTCCAATCCTATCACTGCTGCGTTTATGCCCCTGTACACATGCTTGATTCTCTTTCGGAGACATAGCAATCCATAGGTTTTAAGATACTTACTAGTCAGGTACATTCTTAGGCGTTTAATATGGGGTGTTGAGTCCATTTCATTGAGCAAGGAGTAGCTCTTGTCTATTCCATATTTGGCTTAAGGAACTTTATCTGTGCTCATTTCAATCTCTGGTTTTATGCAACACCCCAACTCACCTTTACCCTTAAGCAAGAGTAAGTTGGTTTTCTAAATTTGAGACCCTGTTCTGTTCTGTAATTCAGTTCCTGTGTAGCCAAGTTTACATTCCGTGTATTACTGATATCTTATGATGTTTCTTTTTCTGTGTGACTTATTTCAGTTAGAATCATCATACCTGAATCCACTCATTGTGCTGCTAAGGGCCTGATGACACAGATTTCATTGCTGAGTGATATTGCTTTGTAAGTAAATACCACAACTTCTTTATCCATTTTTCACTTTCTGCGATGTTGAACTTGTACTGTAAACGAGGTTCTTGTAAACAGAGCCGTTCCAAACTTTGGGGTGGCTGTGTCTTTTTGATTTTAATTTCCCTAAGCTATAGGACCATAAGTGGAAGTGCCCTAGGTTCTGTTGCTTTGTTTTTTAGATGTTTCAGGAAACACCATACACTTCTCCCGAGTGGTTGTTGGCAATTTACATCCCGCCCATCAGCATAACAAGGCTCCCAGTTCTCCATGGCCAGTCCTGCCTTTCTGGATTTTACACTTTTTACAGATGGCCCATTTGACTGAGGGAAAGTGAGACTTCATTGTAGTGCAGATTTCCTTTGCAAGCTTGCTTGGTTGGCCAAAAAGGGCGTATGCGTTTTTTCCTGAATATATTCAGGAAAAAACGCATACGCCCTTTTTGGCCAAGTGCATCATTGTGGACGTTCTGCCTCTTTTCCTATGCTTTCAATGCAATTCCAGTCTACCTCCTGAAATCAGTTTCCTGCAATTCTGCCCCGCTTTCAAGTCCTCTTGGCAGCCTTACTTCAGTCTATTTTTGGACGATAGCTGTCATTTATAACTCTGCAGGTTTGTGAATTATAGTGCCCCTGAGCTCCTTTCTTCAACTCGCTTTCTTTTGAGCTGGCCGCAACACCGCAGGATGGCTTCAGGCCCTAATCTGGTTCCGGTACGGCACGCTGAGCCTTTGGTTATTTCCTCTTCCTGGTGGGAAATGAGAGTTAAATTTGCCCGTCCAGACACCTCCAGCTAGCCTCTCATTGGTTCTCGCTATTCCTGTTCATCTTCCGCAGAAATTGCAAACTGGGCCAAACAGGAGGTTAAAGGGACTGACTCTCCAAGTGGGGAGAGTGTTAGTAAAGCGTCTGGAATGTTGCACCCGAGTACCAGGGGAGGAAAACTGAGACATATTTGAACACGTCTCCCGATCACATGGTTGATCATACTCTGGGTTCCACATGCATATTTTAGCTGAAGGAAGAATACCTAAAACCTCGGTAGTTGAAACCCGTGGAATGGGTACCATGCAATATGACTTCAAAGGGTCTTCATTTGCTCACCGAACCTCTCCAATCCTATCACTGCTGCGTTTATGCCCCTGTACACATGCTTGATTCTCTTTCGGAGACATAGCAATCCATAGGTTTTAAGATACTTACTAGTCAGGTACATTCTTAGGCGTTTAATATGCGGTGTTGAGTCCATTTCGTTGAGCAAGGAGTAGCTCTTGTCTATTCCATATTTGGCTTAAGGAACTTTATCTGTGCTCATTTCAATCTCTGGTTTTATGCAGCACCCCAACTCACCTTTCCCCTTAAGCAAGCATAAGTTGGTTTTCTAAATTTGAGACCCTGTTCTGTTTTGGAATGCAGTTCCTGTGTAGCCAAGTTTACATTCCGTGTATTAGTGATATCTTATGATGTTTCTTTTTCTGTGTGACTTATTTCAGTTAGAATCATCGTACCTGAATCCACTCATTATGCTGCTACGTGCCTGATGACATAGATTTCATTGCTGAGTGATACTGCATTGTACGTAAGTACCACAAGTTCTTTATCCATTTTTCACTTTCTGTGATATTGAACTTGTACGGTAAACGAGGTTCTTGTAAACGGAGGCGTCCCAAACTTTGGGGTGGCTGTGTCTTTTTGATTTTAATTTCCCTAAGCTATAGGACCATAAGTGGAAGTGCCCTACGTTCTGTTGCTTTGTTTTTTCAATGTTTCAGGAAACACCATACACTTCTCCCGAGTGGTTGTTGGCAATTTACATCCCGCCCATCAGCATAACAAGGCTCCCAGTTCTCCATGGCCTGTCCTGCCTTTCTGGATTTTACCCTTTTTTCAGATGGCCCTTTTGACCGGGGGGAAGTGAGACTTCATTGTAGTGCAGATTTCCTTTGCAAGCTTGCTTGGTTGGCCAAAAAGGGCGTATGCGTTTTTTCCTGAATATATTCAGGAAAAAACGCATACGCCCTTTTTGGCCAAGTGCATCATTGTGGACGTTCTGCCTCTTTTCCTATGCTTTCAATGCAATTCCAGTCTACCTCCTGAAATCGGTTTCCTGCAATTCTGCCCCGCATTCAAGTCCTCTTGGCAGCCTTACTTCAGTCTATTTTTGGACGATAGCTGTCATTTATAACTCTGCAGGTTTGTGAATTACAGTGCCCCTGAGCTCCTTTCTTCAACTCGCTTTCTTTTGAGCTGGCCGCAACACCGCAGGATGGCTTCAGGCCCTAATCTGGTTCCGGTACGGCACGCTGAGCCTTTGGTTATTTCCTCTTCCTGGTTGGAAATGAGTGTTAAATTTGCCCGTCCAGACACCTCCAGCTAGCCTCTCATTGGTTCTCGCTATTCCTGTTCATCTTCCGCAGAAATTGCAAACTGGGCCAAACAGGAGGTTAAAGGCGCTGACTCTCCAAGTGGGGAGAGTGTTAGTAAAGCGTCTGGAATGTTGCACCCGAGTACCAGGGGAGGAAAACTGAGACATATTTGAACACGTCTCCCGTTCACATGGTTGATCATACTTGGGTTCCACATGCATGTTTTAGCTGAAGGAAGAATACCTTAAACCTGGAGAGTTGAGACCCGTGGAATGGGTACCATGCAATATGACTTCAAAGGGTCTTCATTTGCTCACCGAACCTCTCCAATCCTATCACTGCTGCGTTTATGCCCCTGTACACATGCTTGATTGTCTTTTGGAGACATAGCAATCCATAGGTTTTACGATACTTACTAGTCAGGTACATTCTTAGGCGTTTAATATGCGGTGTTGAGTCCATTTCGTTGAGCAAGGAGTAGCTCTTGTCTATTCCATATTTGACTTAAGGAACTTTATCTGTGCTCATTTCAATCTCTGGTTTTATGCAGCACCCCAACTCACCTTTACCCTTAAGCAAGCATAAGTTGGTTTTCTAAATTTGAGACCCTGTTCTGTTCTGTAATTCAGTTCCTGTGTAGCCAAGTTTACATTCCGTGTATTAGTGATATCTTATGATGTTTCTTTTTCTGTGTGACTTATTTCAGTTGGAATCATCATACCTGAATCCACTCATTGTGCTGCTAAGGGCCTGATGACACAGATTTCATTGCTGAGTGATATTGCTTTGTAAGTAAATACCACAACTTCTTTATCCATTTTTCACTTTCTGCGATGTTGAACTTGTACTGTAAACGAGGTTCTTGTAAACAGAGCCGTTCCAAACTTTGGGGTGGCTGTGTCTTTTTGATTTTAATTTCCCTAAGCTATAGGACCATAAGTGGAAGTGCCCTAGGTTCTGTTGCTTTGTTTTTTAGATGTTTCAGGAAACACCATACACTTCTCCCGAGTGGTTGTTGGCAATTTACATCCCGCCCATCAGCATAACAAGGCTCCCAGTTCTCCATGGCCTGTCCTGCCTTTCTGGATTTTACCCTTTTTTCAGATGGCCCTTTTGACCGGGGGGAAGTGAGACTTCATTGTAGTGCAGATTTCCTTTGCAAGCTTGCTTGGTTGGCCAAAAAGGGCGTATGCGTTTTTTCCTGAATATATTCAGGAAAAAACGCATACGCCCTTTTTGGCCAAGTGCATCATTGTGGACGTTCTGCCTCTTTTCCTATGCTTTCAATGCAATTCCAGTCTACCTCCTGAAATCGGTTTCCTACAATTCTGCCCCGCTTTCAAGTCCTCTTGGCAGCCTTACTTCAGTATATTTCTGGACGATAGCTGTCATTTATAACTCTGCAGGTTTGTGAATTACAGTGCCCCTGAGCTCCTTTCTTCAACTCGCTTTCTTTTGAGTTGGCCGCAACACCGCAGGATGGCTTCAGGCCTTAATCTGGTTCCGGTACGGCACGCTGAGCCTTTGGTTATTTCCTCTTCCTGTTGGGAAATGAGAGTTAAATTTGCCCGTCCAGACACCTCCAGCTAGTCTCTCATTGGTTCTCGCTATTCCTGTTCATCTTCCGCAGAAATTGCAAACTGTGCCAAACAGGAGGTTAAAGGCGCTGACTCTCCAAGTGGGGAGAGTGTTAGTAAAGCGTCTGGAATGTTGCACCCGAGTACCAGGGGAGGAAAACTGAGACATATTTGAACACGTCTCCCGATCACATGGTTGATCATACTCTGGGTTCCACATGCATGTTTTAGCTGAAGGAAGAATACCTAAAACCTGGGTAGTTGAAACCCGTGGAATGGGTACCATGCAATATGACTTCAAAGGGTCTTCATTTGCTCACCGAACCTCTCCAATCCTATCACTGCTGCGTTTATGCCCCTGTACACATGCTTGATTCTCTTTCGGAGACATAGCAATCCATAGGTTTTAAGATACTTACTAGTCAGGTACATTCTTAGGCGTTTAATATGCGGTGTTGAGTCCATTTCGTTGAGCAACGAGTAGCTCTTGTGTATTCCATATTTGGCATAAGGAACTTTATCTGTGCTCATTTCAATCTCTGGTTTTATGCAGCACCCCAACTCACCTTTACCCTTAAGCAAGCATAAGTTGGTTTTCTAAATTTGAGACCCTGTTCTGTTTTGGAATGCAGTTCCTGTGTAGCCAAGTTTAATTCCGTGTATTAGTGATATCTTATGGTGTTTCTTTTTCTGTGTGACTTATTTCAGTTAGAATCATCGTACCTGAATCCACTCATTGTGATGCTAAGGGCCTGATGACATAGATTTCATTGCTGAGTGATATTGCTTTGTAAGTAAATACCACAACTTCTTTATCCATTTCTCACTTTCTGCGATGTTGAACTTGTACTGTAAACGAGGTTGTTGTAAACAGAGGCGTCCCAAACTTTGGGGTGGCTGTGTCTTTTTGATTTTAATTTCCCTAAGCTATAGGACCATAAGTGGCAGTGCCCTAGGCTCTGTTGCTTTGTTTTTTAGATGTTTCAGGAAACACCATACACTTCTCCCGAGTGGTTGTTGGCAATTTACATCCCGCCCATCAGCATAACAAGGCTCCCAGTTCTCCATGGCCTGTCCTGCCTTTCTGGATTTTACACTTTTTTCAGATGGCCCTTTTGACTGGGGGGAAGTGAGACTTCATTGTAGTGCAGATTTCCTTTGCAAGCTTGCTTGGTTGGCCAAAAAGGGCGTATGCGGTTTTTCCTGAATATATTCAGGAAAAAATGCATACGCCCTTTTTGGCCAAGTGCATCATTGTGGACGTTCTGCCTCTTTTCCTATGCTTTCAATGCAATTCCAGTCTACCTCCTGAAATCGGTTTCCTGCAATTCTGCCCCGCTTTCAAGTCCTCTTGGCAGCCTTACTTCAGTATATTTTTGGACGATAGCTGTCATTTATAACTCTGCAGGTTTGTGAATTACATGCCCCTGAGCTCCTTTCTTCAACTCGCTTTCTTTTGAGTTGGCCGCAACACCGCAGGATGGCTTCAGGTCCTAATCTGGTTCCGGTACGGCACGCTGAGCCTTTGGTTATTTCCTCTTCCTGGTGGGAAATGAGAGTTAAATTTGCCCGTCCAGACACCTCCAGCTAGCCTCTCATTGGTTCTCGCTACTCCTGTTCATCTTCCGCAGAAATTGCAAACTGGGCCAAACAGGAGGTTAAAGGCGCTGACTCTCCAAGTGGGGAGACTGTTAGTAAAGCGTCTGGAATGTTGCACCCGAGTACCAGGGGAGGAAAACTGAGACATATTTGAACACGTCTCCCGATCACATGGTTGATCATACTCTGGGTTCCACATGCATGTTTTAGCTGAAGGAAGAATACCTAAAACCTGGGTAGTTGAAACCCGTGGAATGGGTACCATGCAATATGACTTCAAAGGGTCTTCATTTGCTCACCGAACCTCTCCAATCCTATCACTGCTGCGTTTATGCCCCTGTACACATACTTGATTCTCTTTCGGAGACATAGCAATCCATAGGTTTTAAGATACTTACTAGTCAGGTACATTCTTAGGCGTTTAATATGCGGTGTTGAGTCCATTTCGTTGAGCAACGAGTAGCTCTTGTCTATTCCATATTTGGCATAAGGAACTTTATCTGTGCTCATTTCAATCTCTGGTTTTATGCAGCACCCCAACTCACCTTTACCCTTAAGCAAGCATAAGTTGGTTTTCTAAATTTGAGACCCTGTTCTGTTTTGGAATGCAGTTCCTGTGTAGCCAAGTTTAATTCCGTGTATTAGTGATATCTTATGGTGTTTCTTTTTCTGTGTGACTTATTTCAGTTAGAATCATCGTACCTGAATCCACTCATTGTGATGCTAAGGGCCTGATGACATAGATTTCATTGCTGAGTGATATTGCTTTGTAAGTAAATACCACAACTTCTTTATCCATTTCTCACTTTCTGCGATGTTGAACTTGTACTGTAAACGAGGTTGTTGTAAACAGAGGCGTCCCAAACTTTGGGGTGGCTGTGTCTTTTTGATTTTAATTTCCCTAAGCTATAGGACCATAAGTGGCAGTGCCCTAGGCTCTGTTGCTTTGTTTTTTAGATGTTTCAGGAAACACCATACACTTCTCCAGAGTGGTTGTTGGCAATTTACATCCCGCCCATCAGCATAACAAGGCTCCCAGTTCTCCATGGCCTGTCCTGCCTTTCTGGATTTTACACTTTTTTCAGATGGCCCTTTTGACCGGGGGGAAGTGAGACTTCATTGTAGTGCAGATTTCCTTTGCAAGCTTGCTTGGTTGGCCAAAAAGGGCGTATGCGGTATTTCCTGAATATATTCAGGAAAAAATGCATATGCCCTTTTTGGCCAAGTGCATCATTGTGGACGTTCTGCCTCTTTTCCTATGCTTTCAATGCAATTCCAGTCTACCTCCTGAAATCGGTTTCCTGCAATTCTGCCCCGCTTTCAAGTCCTCTTGGCAGCCTTACTTCAGTATATTTTTGGACGATAGCTGTCATTTATAACTCTGCAGGTTTGTGAATTACAGTGCCCCTGAGCTCCTTTCTTCAACTCGCTTTCTTTTGAGTTGGCCGCAACACCGCAGGATGGCTTCAGGTCCTAATCTGGTTCCGGTACGGCACGCTGAGCCTTTGGTTATTTCCTCTTCCTGGTGGGAAATGAGAGTTAAATTTGCCCGTCCAGACACCTCCAGCTAGCCTCTCATTGGTTCTCGCTATTCCTGTTCATCTTCCACAGAAATTGCAAACTGGGCCAAACAGGAGGTTAAAGGTGCTGATTCTCCAAGTGGGGAGACTGTTAGTAAAGCGTCTGGAATGTTGCACCCGAGTACCAGGGGAGGAAAACTGAGACATATTTGAACACGTCTCCCGTTCACATGGTTGATCATACTTGGGTCCCACATGCATGTTTTAGCTGAAGGAAGAATACCTTAAACCTGGAGAGTTGAGACCCGTGTAATGGGTACCATGCAATATGACTTCAAAGGGTCTTCATTTGCTCACCGAACCTCTCCAATCCTATCACTGCTGCGTTTATGCCCCTGTACACATTCTTGATTCTCTTTTGGAGACATAGCAATCCATAGGTTTTACGATACTTACTAGTCAGGTACATTCTTAGGCGTTTAATATGCGGTGTTGAGTCCATTTCGTTGAGCAAGGAGTAGCTCTTGTCTATTCCATATTTGACTTAAGGAACTTTATCTGTGCTCATTTCAATCTCTGGTTTTATGCAGCACCCCACCTCACCTTTACCCTTAAGCAAGCATAAGTTGGTTTTCTAAATTTTAGACCCTGTTCTGTTCTGTAATTCAGTTCCTGTGTAGCCAAGTTTACATTCCGTGTATTACTGATATCTTATGATGTTTCTTTTTCTGTGTGACTTATTTCAGTTAGAATCATCATACCTGAATCCACTCATTGTTCTGCTAAGGGCCTGATGACATAGATTTCATTGCTGAGTGATATTGCTTTGTAAGTAAATACCACAACTTCTTTATCCATTTTTCACTTTCTGCGATGTTGAACTTGTACTGTAAATGAGGTTCTTGTAAACAGAGGCGTCCCAAACTTTGGGGTGGCTGTGTCTTTTTGATTTTAATTTCCCTAAGCTATAGGACCATGAGTTGCAGTGCCCTAGGCTCTGTTGCTTTGTGTTTTAGATGTTTCAGGAAACACCATACACTTCTCCCAAGTGGTTGTTGGCAATTTACATCCCGCCCATCAGCATAACAAGGCTCCCAGTTCTCCATGGCCTGTCCTGCCTTTCTGGATTTTACACTTTTTTCAGATGGCCCTTTTGACCGGGGGGAAGTGAGACTTCATTGTAGTGCAGATTTCCTTTGCAAGCTTGCTTGGTTGGCCAAAAAGGGCGTATGCGTTTTTTCCTGAATATATTCAGGAAGAAACGCATACACCCTTTTTGGCCAAGTGCATCATTGTGGACGTTCTGCCTCTTTTCCTATGCTTTCAATGCAATTCCAGTCTACCTCCTGAAATCGGTTTCCTGCAATTCTGCCCCGCTTTCAAGTCCTCTTGGCAGCCTTACTTCAGTCTATTTTTGGACGATAGCTGTCATTTATAACTCTGCAGGTTTGTGAATTACAGTGCCCCTGAGCTCCTTTCTTCAACTCGCTTTCTTGTGAGCTGGCCGCAACACCGCAGGATGGCTTCAGGCCCTAATCTGGTTCCGGTACGGCACGCAGAGCCTTTGGTTATTTCCTCTTCCTGTTGGGAAATGAGAGTTAAATTTGCCCGTCCAGACACCTCCAGCTAGCCTCTCATTGGTTCTCGCTATTCCTGTTCATCTTCCGCAGAAATTGCAAACTGGGCCAAACAGGAGGTTAAAGGCGCTGAGTCTCCAAGTGGGGAGAGTGTTAGTAAAGCGTCTGGAATGTTGCACCCGAGTACCAGGGGAGGAAAACTGAGACATATTTGAACACGTCTCCTGATCACATGGTTGATCATACTCTGGGTTCCACATGCATGTTTCAGCTGAAGGAAGAATACCTAAAACCTGGGTAGTTGAAACCCGTGGAATGGGTACCATGCAATATGACTTCAAAGGGTCTTCATTTGCTCACCGAACCTCTCCAATCCTATCACTGCTGCGTTTATGCCCCTGTACACATCCTTGATTCTCTTTCGGAGAGATAGCAATCCATAGGTTTTAAGATACTTACTAGTCAGGTACATTCTTAGGCGTTTAATATGCGGTGTTGAGTCCATTTCGTTGAGCAAGGAGTAGCTCTTGTCTATTCCATATTTGGCTTAAGGAAATTTATCTGTGCTCATTTCAATCTCTGGTTTTATGCAGCACCCCAACTCACCTTTCCCCTTAAGCAAGCATAAGTTGGTTTTCTAAATTTGAGAACCTGTTCTGTTTTGGAATTCAGTTCCTGTGTAGCCAAGTTTACATTCCGTGTATTAGTGATATCTTATGATGTTTCTTTTTCTGTGTGACTTATTTCAGTTAGAACCATCGTACCTGAATCTACTCATTATGCTGCTACGGGCCTGATGACATAGATTTCATTGCTGAGTTATACTGCATTGTACGTAAGTACCACAAGTTCTTTATCCATTTTTCACTTTCTGCGATGTTGAACTTGTACTGTAAACGAGGTTCTTGTAAACAGAGCCGTTCCAAACTTTGGGGTGGCTGTGTCTTTTTGATTTTAATTTCCCTAAGCTATAGGACCATAAGTGGAAGTGCCCTAGGCTCTGTTGTTTTGTTTTTTAGATGTTTCAGGAAACACCATACACATCTCCCGAGTGTCTGTTGGCAATTTACATCCCGCCCATCAGCATAACAAGGCTCCCAGTTCTCCATGGCCTGTCCTGCCTTTCTGGATTTTACACTTTCTTCAGATGGCCCTTTTGACCGGGGAGAAGTGAGACTTCATTGTAGTGCAGATTTCCTTTGCAAGCTTGCTGGGTTGGCCAAAAAGGGCGTATGCGTTTTTTCCTGAATATATTCAGGAAAAAACGCATACGCCCTTTTTGGCCAAGTGCATCATTGTGGACGTTCTGCCTCTTTTCCTATGCTTTCAATGCAATTCCAGTCTACCTCCTGAAATCGGTTTCCTGCAATTCTGCCCCGCTTTCAAGTCCTCTTGGCAGCCTTACTTCAGTCTATTTTTGGACGATAGCTGTCATTTATAACTCTGCAGGTTTGTGAATTACAGTGCCCCTGAGCTCCTTTCTTCAACTCGCTTTCTTGTGAGCTGGCCGCAACACCGCAGGATGGCTTCAGGCCCTAATCTGGTTCTGGCCCTGCACGCTGAGCCTTTGGTTAATTCCTCTTCCTGGTGGGAAACGAGAGTTAAATTTGCCTGTCCAGAAACCTCCAGCTAGCCTCTCATTGGTTCTCGCTATTCCTGTTCATCTTCCGCAGAAATTGCAAACTGGGCCAAACAGGAGGTTAAAGGCGCTGACTCTCCAAGTGGGGAGAGTGTTATTAAAGCATCTGGAATGTTGCACCCGAGTACCAGGGGAGGAAAACTGAGACATATTTGAACACGTCTCCCGTTCACATGGTTGATCATACTTGGGTTCCACATGCATGTTTTAGCTGAAGGAAGAATACCTTAAACCTGGAGAGTTAAGACCCGTGTAATGGGTACCATGCAATATGACTTCAAAGTGTCTTCAATTGCTCACCGAACCTCTCCAATCCTATCACTGCTGCTTTTATGCCCCTGTACACATGCTTGATTCTCTTTCGGAGACATAGCAATCCATAGGTTTTAAGATACTTACTAGTCAGGTACATTCTTAGGCGTTTAATATGCGGTGTTGAGTCCATTTCATTGAGCAAGGAGTAGCTCTTGTCTATTCCATATTTGACTTAAGGAACTTTATCTGTGCTCATTTCAATCTCTGGTTTTATGCAGCACCCCAACTCACCATTACCCTTAAGCAAGCATAAGTTGGTTTTCTAAATTTGAGACCCTGTTCTGTTCTGTAATTCAGTTCCTGTGTAGCCAAGTTTACATTCCGTGTATTACTGATATCTTATGATGTTTCTTTTTCTGTGTGACTTATTTCAGTTAGAATCATCATACCTGAATCCACTCATTGTGCTGCTAAGGGCCTGATGACACAGATTCCATTGTTGAGTGATATTGCTTTGTAAGTAAATACCACAACTTCTTTATCCATTTTTCACTTTCTGCAATGTTGAACTTGTATTGTAAACGAGGTTCTTGTAAACAGAGGCGTCCCAAACTTTGGGGTGGCTGTGTCTTTTTGATTTTAATTTCCCTAAGCTATAGGACCATAAGTGGAAGTGCCCTAGGCTCTGTTGCTTTGTTTTTTAGATGTTTCAGGAAACACCATACACTTCTCCAGAGTGGCTGTTGGCAATTTACATCCCGCCCATCAGCATAAGAAGGCTCCCAGTTCTCCATGGCCTGTCCTGCCTTTCTGGATTTTACACTTTTTTCAGAATGCCCTTTTGACCGGGGGGAAGTGAGACTTCATTGTAGTGCAGATTTCCTTTGCAAGCTTGCTTGGTTGGCCAAAAAGGGCGTATGCGTTTTTTTCTGAATATATTCAGGAAAAAACGCATACGCCCTTTTTGGCCAAGTGCATCATTGTGGACGTTCTGCCTCTTTTCCTATGCTTTCAATGCAATTTCAGTCTACCTCCTGAAATCGGTTTCCTGCAATTCTGCCCCGCTTTCAAGTCCTCTTGGCAGCCTTACTTCAGTCTATTTTTGGACGATAGCTGTCATTTATAACTCTGCAGGGTTGTGAATTACAGTGACCCTGAGCTCCTTTCTACAACTCGATTTCTTGTGAGCTGGCCGCAACACCGCAGGATGGCTTCAGGCCCTAATCTGGTTCCGGCACGGCACGCTGAGCCTTTGGTTAATTCCTCTTCCTGGTGGGAAATGAGAGTTAAATTTGCCCGTCCAGACACCTCCAGCTAGTCTCTCATTGGTTCTCGCTATTCCTGTTCATCTTCCACAGAAATTGCAAACTGGGCCAAACAGGAGGTTAAAGGGACTGACTCTCCAAGTCGGGAGAGTGTTAGTAAAGCGTCTGGAATGTTGCACCCGAGTACCAGGGTACGAAAACTGAGACATATTTGAACACGTCTCCCGATCACATGGTTGATCATACTCTGGGTTCCACATGCATGTTTTAGCTGAAGGAAGAATACCTAAAACCTGGGTAGTTGAAACCCGTGGAATGGGTACCATGCAATATGACTTCAAAGGGTCTTCATTTGCTCACGAACCTCTCCAATCCTATCACTGCTGCGTTTATGCCCCTGTACACATGCTTGATTCTCTTTCGGAGACATAGCAATCCATAGGTTTTAAGATACTTACTAGACAGGTACATTCTTAGGCGTTTAATATGCGGTGTTGAGTCCATTTCGTTGAGCAAGGAGTAGCTCTTGTCTATTCCATATTTGGCTTAAGGAACTTTATCTGTGCTCATTTCAATCTCTGGTTTTATGCAGAACCCCAACTCACCTTTACTCTTAAGCAAGAATAAGTTGGTTTTCTAAATTTGAGACCCTGTTCTGTTCTGTAATTCAGTTCCTGTGTAGCCAAGTTTACATTCCGTGTATTACTGATATCTTATGATGTTTCTTTTTCTGTGTGACTTATTTCAGTTAGAATCATCATACCTGAATCCACTCATTGTGCTGCTAAGGGCCTGATGACACAGATTTCATTGCTGAGTGATATTGCTTTGTAAGTAAATACCACAAGTTCTTTATCCATTTTTCACTTTCTGCGATGTTGAACTTGTACTGTAAACGAGGTTCCTGTAAACAGAGCTGTTCCAAACTTTGGGGTGGCTGTGTCTTTTTGATTTTAATTTCCCTAAGCTATAGAACCATAAGTGGAAGTGCCCTAGGTTCTGTTGCTTTGTTTTTTAGATGTTTCAGGAAACACCATACACTTCTCCCGAGTGTCTGTTGGCAATTTACATCCCGCCCATCTGCATAACAAGGCTCCCAGTTCTCCATGGCCTGTCCTGCCTTTCTGGATTTTACACTTTTTTCAGATGGCCCTTTTGACCGGGGGGAAGTGAGACTTCATTGTAGTGCAGATTTCCTTTGCAAGTTTGCTTGGTTGGCCAAAATGGGCGTATGCGTTTTTTTCTGAATATATTCAGGAAAAAAGGCATACGCCCTTTTTGGCCAAGTGCATCATTGTGGACGTTCTGCCTCTTTTCCTATGCTTTCAATGCAATTCCAGTCTACCTCCTGAAATCGGTTTCCTGCAATTCTGCCCCGCTTTCAAATCCTCTTGGCAGCCTTACTTCAGTCTATTTTTGGACGATAGCTGTCATTTATAACTCTGCAGGTTTGTGAATTACAGTGCCCCTGAGCTCCTTTCTTCAACTCGCTTTCTTGTGAGCTGGCCGCAACACCGCAGGATGGCTTCAGGCCCTAATCTGGTCCCGGCACGGCACGCTGAGCCTTTGGTTATTTCCTCTTCCTGGTGGGAAATGAGAGTTAAATTTGCCCGTCCAGACACCTCCAGCTAGTCTCTCATTGGTTCTCGCTATTCCTGTTCATCTTCCGCAGAAATTGCAAACTGGGCCAAACAGGAGGTTAAAGGCGCTGACTCTCCAAGTCGGGAGAGTGTTAGTAAAGCGTCTGGAATGTTGCACCCGAGTACCAGGGTACGAAAACTGAGACATATTTGAACACGTCTCCCGTTCACACGGATGATCATACTCTTGGTTCCACATGCATGTTTTAGCTGAAGGAAGAATACCTTAAACCTGGGTAGTTGAAACCCGTGGAATGGGTACCATGCAATATGACTTCAAAGGGTCTTCATTTGCTCACCGAACCTCTCCAATCCTTTCACTGCTGCGTTTATGCCCCTGTACACATGCTTGATTCTCTTTCGGAGACATAGCAATCCATAGGTTTTAAGATACTTACTAGTCAGGTACATTCTTAGGCGTTTAATATGCGGTGTTGAGTCCATTTCGTTGAGCAAGGAGTAGCTCTTGTCTATTCCATATTTGGCTTAAGGAACTTTATCTGTGCTCATTTCAATCTCTGGTTTTATGCAGCACCCCAACTCACCTTTCCCCTTAAGCAAGCATAAGTTGGTTTTCTAAATTTGAGACCATGTTCTGTTCTGTAATTCAGTTCCTGTGTAGCCAAGTTTACATTCCGTGTATTACTGATATCTTATGATGTTTCTTTTTCTGTGTGACTTATTTCAGTTAGAATCATCATACCTGAATCCACTCATTGTGCTGCTAAGTGCCTGATGACACAGATTTCATTGCTGAGTGATATTGCTTTGTAAGTAAATACCACAACTTTTTTATCCATTTTTCACTTTCTGCGATGTTGAACTTGTACTGTAAACGAGGTTCTTGTAAACAGAGGCGTCCCAAACTTTGGGGTGGCTGTGTCTTTTTGATTTTAATTTCCCTAAGCTATAGGACCATAAGTGGAAGTGCCCTAGGTTCTGTTGCTTTGTTTTTTAGATGTTTCAGGAAACACCATACACTTCTCCGGAGTGGTTGTTGGCAATTTACATCCCGCCCATCAGCATAAGAAGGCTCCCAGTTCTCCATGGCCTGTCCTGTCTTTCTGGATTTTACACTTTTTTCAGATGGCCCTTTTGACCGGGGGGAAGTGAGACTTCATTGTAGTGCAGATTTCCTTTGCAAGCTTGCTTGGTTGGCCAAAAAGGGCGTATGCGTTTTTTCCTGAATATATTCAGGAAAAAACGCATACGCCCTTTTTGGCCAAGTGCATCATTGTGGACGTTCTGCCTCTTTTCCTATGTTTTCAATGCAATTCCAGTCTACCTCCTGAAATCGGTTTCCTGCAATTCTGCCCCGCTTTCAAGTCCTCTTGGCAGCCTTACTTCAGTCTATTTTTGGACGATAGCTGTCATTTATAACTCTGCAGGTTTGTGAATTACAGTGCCCCTGAGCTCCTTTCTTCAACTCGCTTTCTTTTGAGCTGGCCGCAACACCGCAGGATGGCTTCAGGCCCTAATCTGGTTCCGGCACGGCACGCTGAGCCTTTGGTTAATTCCTCTTCCTGGTGGGAAATGAGAGTTAAATTTGCCCGTCCAGACACCTCCAGCTAGTCTCTCATTGGTTCTCGCTATTCCTGTTCATCTTCCGCAGAAATTGCAAACTGGGCCAAACAGGAGGTTAAAGGCGCTGACTCTCCAAGTCGGGAGAGTGTTAGTAAAGCGTCTGGAATGTTGCACCCGAGTACCAGGGTACGAAAACTGAGACATATTTGAACACGTATCCCGTTCACACGGATGATCATACTCTTGGTTCCACATGCATGTTTTAGCTGAAGGAAGAATACCTTAAACCTGGGTAGTTGAAACCCGTGGAATGGGTACCATGCAATATGACTTCAAAGGGTCTTCATTTGCTCACCGAACCTCTCCAATCCTTTCACTGCTGCGTTTATGCCCCTGTACACATGCTTGATTCTCTTTCGGAGACATAGCAATCCATAGGTTTTAAGATACTTACTAGTCAGGTACATTCTTAGGCGTTTAATATGCGGTGTTGAGTCCATTTCGTTGAGCAAGGAGTAGCTCTTGTCTATTCCATATTTGGCTTAAGGAACTTTATCTGTGCTCATTTCAATCTCTGGTTTTATGCAGCACCCCAACTCACCTTTCCCCTTAAGCAAGCATAAGTTGGTTTTCTAAATTTGAGACCATGTTCTGTTCTGTAATTCAGTTCCTGTGTAGCCAAGTTTACATTCCGTGTATTACTGATATCTTATGATGTTTCTTTTTCTGTGTGACTTATTTCAGTTAGAATCATCATACCTGAATCCACTCATTGTGCTGCTAAGTGCCTGATGACACAGATTTCATTGCTGAGTGATATTGCTTTGTAAGTAAATACCACAACTTTTTTATCCATTTTTCACTTTCTGCGATGTTGAACTTGTACTGTAAACGAGGTTCTTGTAAACAGAGGCGTCCCAAACTTTGGGGTGGCTGTGTCTTTTTGATTTTAATTTCCCTAAGCTATAGGACCATAAGTGGAAGTGCCCTAGGTTCTGTTGCTTTGTTTTTTAGATGTTTCAGGAAACACCATACACTTCTCCGGAGTGGTTGTTGGCAATTTACATCCCGCCCATCAGCATAAGAAGGCTCCCAGTTCTCCATGGCCTGTCCTGTCTTTCTGGATTTTACACTTTTTTCAGATGGCCCTTTTGACCGGGGGGAAGTGAGACTTCATTGTAGTGCAGATTTCCTTTGCAAGCTTGCTTGGTTGGCCAAAAAGGGCGTATGCGTTTTTTCCTGAATATATTCAGGAAAAAACGCATACGCCCTTTTTGGCCAAGTGCATCATTGTGGACGTTCTGCCTCTTTTCCTATGTTTTCAATGCAATTCCAGTCTACCTCCTGAAATCGGTTTCCTGCAATTCTGCCCCGCTTTCAAGTCCTCTTGGCAGCCTTACTTCAGTCTATTTTTGGACGATAGCTGTCATTTATAACTCTGCAGGTTTGTGAATTACAGTGCCCCTGAGCTCCTTTCTTCAACTCGCTTTCTTTTGAGCTGGCCGCAACACCGCAGGATGGCTTCAGGCCCTAATCTGGTTCCGGCACGGCACGCTGAGCCTTTGTTTAATTCCTCTTCCTGGTGGGAAATGAGAGTTAAATTTGCCCGTCCAGACACCTCCAGCTAGTCTCTCATTGGTTCTCACTATTCCTGTTCATCTTCCGCAGAAATTGCAAACTGGGCCAAACAGGAGGTTAAAGGGATTGACTCTCCAAGTCGGGAGAGTGTTAGTAAAGCGTCTGGAATGTTGCACCCGAGTACCAGGGTACGAAAACTGAGACATATTTGAACACGTCTCCCGATCACATGGTTGATCATACTCTGGGTTCCACATGCATGTTTTAGCTGAAGGAAGAATACCTAAAACCTGGGTAGTTGAAACCCGTGGAATGGGTACCATGCAATATTACTTCAAAGGGTCTTCATTTGCTCACCGAACCTCTCCAATCCTATCACTGCTGTGTTTATGCCCCTGTACACATGCTTGATTCTCTTTCGGAGACATAGCAATCCATAGGTTTTAAGATACTTACTAGTCAGGTACATTCTTAGGCGTTTAATATGCGGTGTTGAGTCCATTTCGTTGAGCAAGGAGTAGCTCTTGTCTATTCCATATTTGGCTTAAGGAACTTTATCTGTGCTCATTTCAATCTCTGGTTTTATGCAGCACCCCAACTCACCTTTACCCTTAAGCAAGCATAAGTTGGTTTTCTAAATTTGAGACCCTGTTCTGTTCTGTAATTCAGTTCCTGTGTAGCGAAGTTTACATTCCGTGTATTACTGATATCTTATGATGTTTCATTTTCTGTGTGACTTATTTCAGTTAGAATCATCATACCTGAATCCACTCATTGTGCTGCTAAGGGCCTGATGATACAGATTTCATTGCTGAGTGATATTGCTTTGTAAGTAAATACCACAACTTCTTTATCCATTTTTCACTTTCTGCGATGTTGAACTTGTACTGTAAACGAGGTTCTTGTAAACAGAGCCGTTCCAAACTTTGGGGTGGCTGTGTCTTTTTGATTTTAAATTCCCTAAGCTATAGGACCATAAGTGGAAGCGCCCTAGGCTCTGTTGCTTTGTTTTTTAGATGTTTCAGGAAACACCATACACTTCTCCAGAGTGGCTGTTGGCAATTTACATCCCGCCCATCAGCATAAGAAGGCTCCCAGTTCTCCATGGCCTGTCGTGCCTTTATGGATTTTACACTTTTTTCAGATGGCCCTTTTGACCAGGTGGAAATGAGACTTCATTGTAGTGCAGATTTCTTTTGCAAGCTTGCTTGGTTGGCCAAAAAGGGCGTATGCGTTTTTTCCTGAATATATTCAGGAAAAAACACATACGCCCTTTTTGGCCAAGTGCATCATTGTCGAGTTTCTGACTCTCTTCATATGCTTTCAATGCAATTCCAGTCTACCTCCTGAAATCGGTTTCCTGCAATTCTGCCTTGCTTTCAATGCCTCTTCATAGCCTTACCTCAATATATTTTTTAAAAATAGTTGGCCTTTATAACTCTGCAGGTTTTTGAATTGCAGTGGCCCTTAGCTCCATTTTTTAGCTCTTATTTTTGTGGTATTGCCCCATAACCACAGGATTCCTTGAAGCCCTATTTTTCTTCTGGGGCACCTGCTGTGCCTTTGGTTAATTCTTCTTACTGATGTGATATTAGAGTGACATGTGCCCATTGAAACCGCTACAGCTAGTTTCTCACTGGTTCCCCCTATTCCCATTCATCCTCTGCACTAACTGCAGACTGTGCGATACCAGAACTTAAAGGCATTGACTCCATGTGGGGATGTTGTTAGTAAAGCGGCTGGAATGTCGATCCGGAGCCCCAGGAGAGGAAAAATGAGGTGCGTTTTAGAAACCTTTCCCGATCATATGGTATACCAGTCGCTGGGTTTCCCAAGCATGGTTTAGCTGTAGGAAGATTCCCTTCAACCTGGAGTGTTGGGACCCTTGGACTGAGTAGCATGAAGTATTGCATTAAACTTTCGGCAGTTGCTCACCAAAGCTCACCAATCCTGTCAGCCCCAAGTGTCCAGCCTTATGTCTTATCCAGCTGTGGGTTTATATGTGGTCAATCCAGGTTGCATCACAGCCCCTGAGCGAATTTTGTAAGAATTTTTCTCTCTTTCATTGTTTCAGCGTTTTGTTTTTAAAATTTATTTCTATAATGGGGTTTAGCTCCTTTTCACTGCTGTGTTTGTGCCGCTCTGCACACACTTGATTCCCTTATGGAGATATATCAATACATGGGTTTTAAGATTCTTATTCCTCAGATATATTTCTCTGCGGTGTATAGGGTGTGTTGAGGCCTGTTCATTGAGCAAGGTGTAGATCTTGTCTAATACCTATTTGGTTTATTGAACGGTATCTGTGCTAATTTCAAACTCTGGTTTTATGCATCACCCCACCTCTCCTTTCCCCTTAAGCTGACATAAGTGTGTTTTCTAAATGTGAGACACTGTTCTGTTCTGTAATTCATTTCTTGTGCAGCCATATTTACCCTCCCTCTATAAGTGATATCTTATGATATGTTTCTTTTTCTGTTTGACTTATTTCAAGTAGTATTATCGGACCTAAATCCACTCTTTATCCTTCTACTAGCCTTATTACATTGATTTCATGGTGAAGAGATATTCCATTGTACATAAGTACCACATCTTCTTTATCCATTGTTCTCTTTCCTGGGATATTTAAGGTGTACTGAAGTTGAGGTTCTTGTAAACAGAGTAGCCCTAAACTGTGGTGTGCTTGTGTCTTGTTGATTTTTAGACTTCCCTAGATATACTCCCATGATTGGAAGTGTCCTATGCTCTGTAGCTCTGTTTTTTAGATGATTTAGGAACCACCATACACTTCTCCAGAGTGGCTCTCGGCAGTTCACACACTGCCCATCAGCGTATAAAGGCTCCCTGTTCTCCATGGCCTGTCCTGCATTTCTGGTTTTTACAATTTTTTAGGATGGCCCTTTTGACCGGTGGGAAGTGAGACTTCTTTGTTGTGCACATTTGCATTGCTTGCTTGCTTCGTTGCCCATAAAGTGCGTATGCGTTTTTTCCTGGATATAATCAGGAAAAAACGCATACGCCCTTTTGGGCCAACTGCATCATTGTCGAAATTCTGCCGCTTTTCATGTGCGTTAAAGACGAGTCCAATCTATCTCTTGAAATCTGTTTCTTGCAATTCTGTCTTGCATTCAGATCCTCTTCTTTGCCTTACCTCAACATATTTTTGGACGTTAGTTTTCATTTATAACTCTGCAGGTTTGTGAATTGCAGTGACCCTGAGCTCCATTTTTTAAGTTGCTCTTTTGTGAGCTGGCCTCAAACCCGCAGGATTGCTTCAGGCCCTATTTTGGCTCCGGCGAGGCAGGCTGAGCCTTTCTTTAATTCTTATTCTTAATGGGAAATTAGAGTGATATGTGCCCGTCCAAACCCCTACAACTCTTCTCTCATTGGTTCCCCCTCTTCCCGTTCATCCTCCTCACAATTTGCAAAATGTGTGAAACAGAAGTTTAAATGTGCTGATTCTCCAAGTGGGGAGATTCTAAGTAGTGTGGCTGGAATGGTGAACAGGAGCACCAGGAGAGGATAAATGAGGTGCATTTTAGACACATCTCCCGATCACATGGTGTACAGTCCTCTGGGTTTTCCATGCATGTTTTAGCTGTAGGAAGATCCCTTGAACCTGCAGATTTGAGACCCATTGAATGGGTACCAGGTAGTATTACTTTAAAGGGTGTGCATTTCCTCACCCAACCTCACATTTCTCTTAGCGCAAACAGTTTCCAGCCTTATGTCTCATCCTGCTGTGGGTCTAGATGTGTTCAATCCATGTTGCATCACCGTCCCTGAGGAAAAGTTGTAAGAGGTTTTCTCTGTCTCTCTGTCGTTTATTTTTTTCAATTTATTACTATATTGGTTACAGCTGATTTTCAAAGCTCTGTTTCTTGCTGCTGTACATCCACTTGATTCGCGTACAGAGAGACATCAATAAATTCTTTTTCAGATTCTTACCAGTCGTATATATTCTTTTCCGGTGACTTGAGTGTGCTGAGTGCAGTTCTTTTAGCTACCGTGTAGGCCTTGTTGATTATCAGTTTGGTATTTGGAATGGTATCTTTGCTAATTTCAACCTCCTGGATGATGCCTCACCCCTCCCCACCTTTCCCGTTTAGCAGCCTTATGCGTGTTTTCTACATATTTGACTATGTTTTTGTTTTGTAATTTATTTCATGTGTAGCCATTTTGGATTCCACCTTTAAGTGATATCTTATGATATGTGTCTTTTTCTTTTTGAATTCTGTCACTTAGAATGATCATACGTAACTCCTCTGGAGTCGTTACAACTGGCCATATTTCATTGATTTCCAGGCTGAATAATATTCCACTCTACCTAAGTACCACATCTCTATCCATTTTTCCCCTCCAGAGACATTTAAGTTATATCCTAGTCGAGGATCTTTTAAACAGAGAGGGGGTAAACATTGGGGTGCCTGTGTCCTCTCGATTTTTGTTTTTCCCAAGATATACGCCCATGAGTGCAAGTGCCCTATGCTCTGTAGCTCATTTTTTAGATGCTTTAGTAAACACAATACACTTCTCCAGAATGGCCGTTGGCAATATACATTTCCACTATAAGTCTCACAGGGCTCCCTCTTCTCGTTGCCCTGTCCTGCATTTCTGTTGTTTACGCTTTATGAGGATGGCTCTTCTGACTGATGCGAAGTGATATCTTTTGTAGTATTGACTTCCAGTGCCCACCTGTTTGGTTGGCTAAAAAAGTGTATGCCCTTTTCTTGAATATATACAGAAAAGAACGCATACACCCTTTTTGGCCAACTGCAATGTTGGCAATGTTCAGCTCCTTTTCTTGTGCTTAATGGCGAGTCCTTTCTACCTCCTCAAATCCCTTTCCTGCCATTCTCCCTTGCTTACAAGTCCTTTTCTCTGACTTTCCTCAAGACATTTTTCAGTGATGGATATTTTCAACTCTGCAGTTTTGTGAATTTTACTGCCCCTGAGTTCCATTGTTCAACTCGTGTTTATGGGAACTGGCCACAAAGCAGCGGGATTTCCTCAAGCCCTATACTGTTTCCATGGGCAACCCTAGCCTTTGGTCAATTCGTCTTCCTGATTGGAAATTAGAGTGACATGTGCCTGTCTGAACACCTAGGACTTGTCTCTCATTGTTCCTCATCCTTCCGCTTCATCCTCTGGACAAATTCCAAACTGTACGCAACAGGATGTTGACAGTGCTGACATCTCCAAGTGGGGAGACTGTTAGTAAAGACGCTGGAGGGGTGAACCCGAGCACCAGGAGATGAGGAGATGAGATGCCTTTTCCAAACTCTTCCCGATCAGACGGTATACCATCCTCTGGGTGTGACAGACATGTTTTAGCAGTAGGAAGAGTCCCATTCATGTAAGGAGAACACCAGGGCTTTTTCAAAATCAGTGTCTCCCCGAAACCCAAACTGGGGAAGTTTTTAAGCTACGGCTACACATATGTTCATTAAGGGCCTTGGGAAGTAGGCAGAGTCCAAACTTTAGATGATTGAAGTCTTCAGGGTCAGAAGCACTCACCACCAGCTTCCCTTAGGCTACACTTTAACTGTCATTGATAGATGATGTCAATAAAAATATCTATTCTTTTTCAGATTATTTCCCCTTATAGGTTATTGCAAAATGTTGAGTGTAGTTCCCTGTGCTATACAGTAGTTCCTTGTTGATGATCTATTTTATACATAGCAGTGTGTATGTGTTCATTCCAAACTGTTAATTTATCCCTCCTCCCACCTTTCCCCTTTGGTAATAATAAATTATAAGATTTTATACTTCTCAGAAATGGGGGAGCTGAAAGAGAGGTATCATTTTCAATGGAAAAGCATTTAAAACAAGATTGAAGGTTTAACCAAGATTATTAGCTGTACATCCTTGGAAAGAAATCACTTCGTTTCTCTAATATTGACCTGACAAATAAGACAAACCTTTTCACTGAACTTGCTTATAAAAAGTGATGGAAATATCAAATGGAAGTGTTAAAAACATCTTATTTTACCCGAGCCTTATACACTGTTCTATGTTAACTACAGTTTGGCTCACACATCTGTTCATTGAGGTTACAATAGTCTCAATTTCTGTTACTGATCCTCCAGAGTGGACCCCAACAAGTGTCCCCCTGCCCAGTGTCATTGGGGCCAACAGATCGAGACTGAGTTTGGTTCACAAGCAAAGGAAACTTTATATTTTGATCAGAGAATGGAAAGGTGAGAGCATGCACTACCCCGTGGGCTGTGGGCTGGGCTGCTGTGTAGAGATCCTGTCAGAGTCAGTGGGAGGGAGGGAGGCGGCGGAGCTCTCGAGGGCCGGGTTGGCTGTAGCTCAGGCTCTATATCGTGGAGTCTGCACTGGGCCCCAGGAGCTGAGGTGTCGACCCAGCCATTCTGCACTAGGAAATCTGGTCTGAAGTGCCGGGTGTGGAACCTCTGCATGCGGGACCCTAGGAGTACGTGAAATTAGACAAAGCACAAAGGATAAAAAAGGTTAGACTTGACTTTATTGCCCAGATTCTATTTTTATCTCCCAGGGATTTTTAATGGGCTTTGCTGGGGACAAACCCCTCCTCTGCCTTTTGTCCCGTTCCTCATTCTTGGAGTGCTGAGGGTGCAGACCCTTCTTCTGTAACTGCTGAGTGCTGAGTTGGGAGCCCTCATACCCTGGGGCGAGGGTCAGAGCTTCTCCCCAGCAGCCTCCCGGTGACGTTGATTGTCCCCAGGACCCCTGCCTCCCTGCTCGTCCACCTGAGCACCAGCATTGGAAGTGTTATAGATTCTAATGACCTTTAAGGGTCCAGGAAAGAGATGTGCAGAGACGCTGTGGGGGCCGGTTTCACCCCGCCCCACATTTGTTCAGCCACCTTAGGCTGACCGTCTCTGCCAGCCTAGATGTTCTGACCAGTAGTCTGCGCTTTCTTCAGTTAGGCCCCTGAATTAACGTACAAACAGCACCAGGTGTCAGAGCCCTGCCCGCTCAACTCCCAGACAGTCCAGGGTCAGTGGTGATCAAGGACCATGATGGCTACTGAGTCAACAGCCTTTTGAAGTAAACAGGAGTCCAGCCGGTCTTATTGGCCACCATCATCACGGTGTCTGTCGGCTTTTCTATGGTGACAGTGTGGTATACTGTTCCCCCGCCAAGATTATTAGCTCCCCTCTGGGTGCAGTAAGTCCTGCAAGCAGTAGTCTACTCTTTTGGGACACACTCTTGTTGTTTTATGAGAGAAACTCCAGGTCAAGTGATGTTCACACTAGTCGTCATGGTGCCCTGTTGCCCCCGGTTATCTCTCTGGATGTTGGAGTTGGAGGGTCTCCTCACTCGAGGTCGGTGTGCCCACGGAGCGAACCCTGCAACTTCAGGGCATGGTTGGTGGTTAGGATCACCACGTGGGGTCCTTTTCCCTTAGGAGGGAGGTGGCCTTTTGGGCTGCTGATTTCCAGGTTTTTAGATACCGCCAGTATCTTGGCCAGATGTGGCAGTGGGCCAAGCCCCTTAGTGACCGTAGTTTATCCTACCTGGATGGCATTCTTGCATTGTTCCATTTCAAGTGGTCCCAGTTTTTGCACTAATTCTCCAATGGCGATTCACCTTTCACCGGGAATGTAAAGGTCAAAGGGTTTAGCTAAATTAGGGAGTTCCAGGGCAAGGGTCTGAATTGACTGCTCTTTCCATTCTTGAAAGGCCACTTCTGGATTCTATTCAAAAGGATCATCATCTTTTCCTTTCAGTGTTTCATATAGAGGCCCAGCTAGTAGACTGTAGCTAGGGATCCAGAAGCAGCAAACCCTGGCCTCCCCAGGAACCCCTAAGCTGTCTTCTAGTTTTAGAAAGGGGTAAGGCTGAAAATGGTTTCTTCCCTTTCCTGGGATGGGCTTCTCTGACCTTCTGTGAGAATGAAGCCCAGGCAGGTCACCGCAGTCTGTGATATTTGAGCTTTTTCTTGGACAACTTCTATCCTTTATTGGCTTGGTAGTTCAGAGGCCTCCTTAGTAGGGCTGGTGATCAGAATGTCGTCTGCATATTGAAGGAGGGTTTCCTTTTCCAGAGGTAGAACTTTTAGGTCTTTAGCTAAGCTTTCCCCAAAGATGGTGTGGGAATTTTTGCACCCTTGGGGCCAGACGGCCCGGAAGTATTGTTTTAGTTGTATGTTGAGTCCTGCCACTCACAAGCCAAAATTTCTTGTGACTCTGGGACTAATGGAATACAAAAGAAGGCATCATTGAAGACTAATACAGAATACCATGTCCTGGTGGTTGGTAGAATGACCAGCAGGGTGTAGGAATTAGGAGCAACTGGAGGTATATCCTCGGTGGCTTCACTGACTGTCCTGACATCCTTTACCAGGTCCCCAGCAGCCCATGGGGCTCTCGTGGTCAGACCAATCCCAGAATATGGAGCTCACCTGGGCAGGTACCCCACCCCCACCCCAGCCCACGGGGCTCTCGTGGTCAGGCCCCTCCCAGGATACAGAGCTACCCTTGCAGGTACCGTGGCAGGGCTGGGCACACAGGAACCGTGCACATAGCCCTCATTGCAGAGCACCCCCAGCTCACCTGTCGCTCAGAGCTGACACAGAGCACCTCAGAGCAGGACTTGAACTAACAAACAGCAGCTGCGACAGGTCTGTGACCCTGGGCATCACTCCGTGAGGCCTCCCTCCACCTGGTCTTCCAGAGACTTCCACTGCACCCGGGGCACCAGGCCTCTGTCTCCAACCACCACCCACCCCTCCTCTCCCTGACTCCTGGGTTCCTCTCATTAGGAGAGGGTTTTCTTGAAGTTGTCTCCCACTCATGGGCCAGATAAAATGATTAGAAAACAAGCCAAAGCTGCAGCCCCTTGTCTATCCTGACTCTCAGGAGCCCACACCTGTTCCTTGGACCTGGCCGGTTCAGCAAGTTCCATTTTCTGCAACTGTGAGCCCCTGAGGGGTGATGATTGGCTGACCTGGGCAGCCTTACCGTGCCGGCCAGCCCTCCCCAGGTGTGCCTGGGTTGAGATCAATATAAATACCACTCCAGGCAGCAAGAGCCCCTGCAGCCGTGCCTGACGCCATTTTCTCTGCCCTGTCAGCAGTCTCGGGGCTGGGCTGGTGGGAGGGAGTGAGAGGCCACGGCTTTGTGGGTGGCCCAGTGTGAGTGGGGCTCTGCTGGACTTTCTGCAGCAGTTGCCAGGCTGCCACCTGCTAAAGAAGAGGATGTGTCACCCATACCTGCTGCTGGAATTTCTCCCTGGGCAGAGGTGAGGAAGGAAAAAAGCAGTGGGGGCAGGGACAGGACGGGTATCTCAGGCAGGGAAATGGAAATCTTCCAGAAGAGCACCCAGGGCCAGGACCATCCTGGCTGGCCTGCAGGCACCAAGTCGGCTGGCATGCTGTCACTCGTGTGGCTCTATGGCCCTTCCTCTAGGCTTTCAAGTCCTTGTATATATTCAGGTGTTTTACCTGGGACGGGTGGGAATAGTTCAGCAGCAACTGGCCTGGGGCTCAGCTCACGTTTACTCACAGATGCCTCGGCACGGTGCCCCAGCTTTGCAATGAGGACGCTTGTTGCGTGGGGGCTGCTGGCTGAATGGGAGACGATTCCCCACCACTGACCAACTTCAGAATTGTTTACAACTGGAGCAAGTGCCCTGATACGGTTTTCCTCTGTGTAACTGGTGGGTTCTGTGTTTTTTTTCTCTTTTTCGTTTTTGGTTCAAGGTAGATTTTATTCCTCTTTTTTGTATTTACAGATATAAGCATGGAAATAATTTATTCATATAAATACATGTATGTGCAGGGAATAATTGTTTTTTCTGTTTTATTTTTTAAATTTTACTTCTTTTTAATTTTGAATTTTATTTTATATTTTTATACAGCAGGTTCTTATTGGTTATCTATTTTATACATATAAATGTATACATGCCAATCCCAGTCTCTCAACTCCTCCCACCACCACCCCCCCAACAGCTTTCCCCCCTTGTTGTCCATACGTTTGTTGTCTACATCTGTTGCTCTATTTATGCCTTGCAAAATGGTTAATCTGTACAGTTTTTCTAGGTTCCACATATATGCATGAATATACAAGATTTGTTTTTCTCTTTCTGACTTACTTCACTCTGTATGACAGTCTCTAGATCCATCGACGTCTCTACAAATGACCCAATTTCATTCCTTTTCATGGCTGAGTAATATTCCATTTTATATATGTACCACAGCTTTATGCATTCGTCTGTCTGTGGGCATTTAGGTTGCTTCCATTACCTCGATATTGTAAATAGTGATGCAATGAACATTGCGGTGAATGACTCTTTTTGATTTATGGTTTTGTCTGGGTATATGTCCAGTACTGGGATTGCTGTATCATATGGTAATTCTATTGTTAGTTTCTTAAGAAATTCCATATTGTTCTCCATAATGACTGTATCAATTTATATTCCCAACAATAGTGGAAGAGGGTTCCTTTTCTCCACACCCTTTCCAGCATTTTTTGTTTGTAGATTTTCAATGATGCCTATTCTACCAGGTGTGAGGTGATACCTCATTGTTGAATCCATATCGTTGAGCAAGGGGTAGCTCTTGTCTATTACATATTTGGCTTATGGAACGGTATCTGTGCTAATTTCAAACTCTGCTTTTATGCAGCACCCCAACTCACCTTCCCCCTTAAGCAGGCATAAGTTGGTTTTCTAAACTTGAGACCCTGTTCTGTTTTGTAATTCAGTTCATGTGTAGCCAAGTTCACATTCTGTGTATTAGTGATACCTTATGATGTTTCTTTTTCTGTGTGACTTATTTCACTTAGAATCATCGTGCCTCAATGCACTCATTATGCTGGTACGGGTCTGGTGACATAGATATCATTGCTGAGTGGTATTCTGTTGTACATAAGTACCGCAACTTCTTTATTCATTATTTGCTCTCTGGGATATTTAACTTGTGCCGTAGAAGAGATTTCTGTAAAAAGAGCCATCCCAAATTTTGGGGTTGCTGTGTCTTTTTGATATTAATTTCCCTAAGCTATAGGACCATAAGTGGAAGTGCCCTAGGCTCTGTTGCTTTGTTTTTTAGATGTTTCAGGAAACACCATACACATCTCCCGAGTGTCTGTTGGCAATTTACATCCCGCCCATCAGCATAACAAGGCTCCCAGTTCTCCATGGCCTGTCCTGCCTTTCTGGGTTTTACACTTTTTTCAGATGGCCCTTTTGACCGGGGGGAAGTGAGACTTCATTGTAGTGCAGATTTCCTTTGCAAGCTTGCTTGGTTGGCCAAAAAGGGCGTATGCGTTTTTTCCTGAATATATTCAGGAAAAAACGCATACGCCCTTTTTGGCCAAGTGCATCATTGTGGACGTTCTGCCTCTTTTCCTATGCTTTCAATGCAATTCCAGTCTACCTCCTGAAATCGGTATCCTGCAATTCTGCCCCGCTTTCAAGTCCTCTTGGCAGCCTTACTTCAGTATATTTTTGGACGATAGCTGTCATTTATAACTATGCAGGTTTGTGAATTACAGAGACCCTGAGCTCCTTTCTTCAACTCGCTTTCTTTTGAGCTGCCCGCAACACCGCAGGATGGCTTCAGGCCCTAATCTGGTTCCGGCACGGCACGCTGAGCCTTTGGTTATTTCCTCTTCCTGGTGGGAAATGAGAGTTAAATTTGCCCGTCCAGACACCTCCAGCTAGTCTCTCATTGGTTCTCCCTATTCCTGTTCATCTTCTGCAGAAATTGCAAACTGGGCCAAACAGGAGGTTAAAGGCGCTGACTCTCCAAGTCGGGAGAGTGTTAGTAAAGGGTCTGGAATGTTGCACCCGAGTACCAGGGGAGGAAAACTGAGACATATTTGAACACGTCTCCCGTTCACACGGTTGATCATACTTGGGTTCCACATGCATGTTTTAGCTGAAGGAAGAATACCTTAAACCTGGAGAGTTGAGACCCGTGTAATGGGTACCATGCAATATGACTTCAAAGGGTCTTCATTTGCTCACCGAACCTCTCCAATCCTATCACTGCTGCGTTCATGCCCCTGTACACATGCTTGATTCTCTTTCGGAGACATAGCAATCCATAGGTTTTAAGATACTTACTAGTCAGGTACATTCTTAGGCGTTTAATATGCGGTGTTGAGTCCATTTCGTTGAGCAAGGAGTAGCTCATGTCTATTCCATATTTGGCTTAAGTAACTTTATCTGTGCTCATTTCAATCTCTGGTTTTATGCAGCACCCCAACTCACCTTTACCCTTAAGCAAGCATAAGTTGGTTTTCTAAATTTGAGACCCTGTTCTGTTCTGTAATTCAGTTCCTGTGTAGCCAAGTTTACATTCCGTGTATTACTGATATCTTATGATGTTTCTTTTTCTGTGTGACTTATTTCAGTTAGAATCATCATACCTGAATCCACTCATTGTGCTGCTAAGGGCCTGATGACACAGATTTCATTGCTGAGTGATATTGCTTTGTAAGTAAATACCACAACTTCTTTATCCATTTTTCACTTTCTGCGATGTTGAACTTGTACTGTAAACGAGGTTCTTGTAAACAGAGCCGTTCCAAACTTTGGGGTGGCTGTGTCTTTTTGATTTTAATTTCCCTAAGCTATAGGACCATAAGTGGAAGTGCCCTAGGTTCTGTTGCTTTGTTTTTTAGATGTTTCAGGAAACACCATACACTTCTCCCGAGTGGTTGTTGGCAATTTACATCCCGCCCATCAGCATAACAAGGCTCCCAGTTCTCCATGGCCAGTCCTGCCTTTCTGGATTTTACACTTTTTACAGATGGCCCTTTTGACCGGGGGGAAGTGAGACTTCATTGTAGTGCAGATTTCCTTTGCAAGCTTGCTTGGTTGGCCAAAAAGGGCGTATGCGTTTTTTCCTGAATATATTCAGGAAAAAACGCATACGCCCTTTTTGGCCAAGTGCATCATTGTGGACGTTCTGCCTCTTTTCCTGTGCTTTCAATGCAATTCCAGTCTACCTCCTGAAATCGGTTTCCTGCAATTCTGCCCCGCTTTCAAGTCCTCTTGGCAGCCTTACTTCAGTCTATTTTTGGACGATAGCTGTCATTTATAACTCTGCAGGTTTGTGAATTATAGTGCCCCTGAGCTCCTTTCTTCAACTCGCTTTCTTTTGAGCTGGCCGCAACACCGCAGGATGGCTTCAGGCCCTAATCTGGTTCCGGTACGGCACGCTGAGCCTTTGGTTATTTCCTCTTCCTGGTGGGAAATGAGAGTTAAATTTGCCCGTCCAGACACCTCCAGCTAGCCTCTCATTGGTTCTCGCTATTCCTGTTCATCTTCCGCAGAAATTGCAAACTGGGCCAAACAGGAGGTTAAAGGCGCTGACTCTCCAACTGGGGAGAGTGTTAGTAAAGCGTCTGGAATGTTGCACCCGAGTACCAGGGGAGGAAAACTGAGACATATTTGAACACGTCTCCCGATCACATGGTTGATCATACTCTGGGTTCCACATGCATATTTTAGCTGAAGGAAGAATACCTAAAACCTCGGTAGTTGAAACCCGTGGAATGGGTACCATGCAATATGACTTCAAAGCGTCTTCCTTTGCTCACCGAACCTCTCCAATCCTATCACTGCTGCGTTTATGCCCCTGTACACATGCTTGATTCTCTTTCGGAGACATAGCAATCCATAGGTTTTAAGATACTTACTAGTCAGGTACATTCTTAGGCGTTTAATATGCGGTGTTGAGTCCATTTCGTTGAGCAAGGAGTAGCTCTTGTCTATTCCATATTTGGCTTAAGGAACTTTATCTGTGCTCATTTCAATCTCTGGTTTTATGCAGCACCCCAACTCACCTTTCCCCTTAAGCAAGCATAAGTTGGTTTTCTAAATTTGAGACCCTGTTCTGTTTTGGAATGCAGTTCCTGTGTAGCCAAGTTTACATTCCGTGTATTAGTGATATCTTATGATGTTTCTTTTTCTGTGTGACTTATTTCAGTTAGAATCATCGTACCTGAATCCACTCATTATGCTGCTACGTGCCTGATGACATAGATTTCATTGCTGAGTGATACTGCATTGTACGTAAGTACCACAAGTTCTTTATCCATTTTTCACTTTCTGTGATATTGAACTTGTACGGTAAACGAGGTTCTTGTAAACGGAGGCGTCCCAAACTTTGGGGTGGCTGTGTCTTTTTGATTTTAATTTCCCTAAGCTATAGGACCATAAGTGGAAGGGCCCTACGTTCTGTTGCTTTGTTTTTTAGATGTTTCAGGAAACACCATACACTTCTCCCGGGTGGTTGTTGGCAATTTACATCCCGCCCGTCAGCATAACAAGGCTCCCAGTTCTCCATGGCCTGTCCTGCCTTTCTGGATTTTACACTTTTTTCAGATGGCCCTTTTGACCGGGGGGAAGTGAGACTTCATTGTAGTGCAGATTTCCTTTGCAAGCTTGCTTGGTTGGCCAAAAAGGGCGTATGCGTTTTTTCCTGAATATATTCAGGAAAAAACGCATACGCCCTTTTTGGCCAAGTGCATCATTGTGGACGTTCTGCCTCTTTTCCTATGCTTTCAATGCAATTCCAGTCTACCTCCTGAAATCGGTTTCCTGCAATTCTGCCCCGCATTCAAGTCCTCTTGGCAGCCTTACTTCAGTCTATTTTTGGACGATAGCTGTCATTTATAACTCTGCAGGTTTGTGAATTACAGTGCCCCTGAGCTCCTTTCTTCAACTCGCTTTGTTTTGAGCTGGCCGCAACACCGCAGGTTGGCTTCAGGCCCTAATCTGGTTCCGGTACGGCACGCTGAGCCTTTGGTTATTTCCTCTTCCTGGTGGGAAATGAGAGTTAAATTTGCCCGTCCAGACACCTCCAGCTAGCCTCTCATTGGTTCTCGCTATTCCTGTTCATCTTCCGCAGAAATTGCAAACTGGGCCTAACAGGAGGTTAAAGGCGCTGACTCTCCAAGTGGGGAGAGTGTTAGTAAAGCGTCTGGAATGTTGCACCCGAGTACCAGGGGAGGAAAACTGAGACATATTTGAACACGTCTCCCGTTCACATGGTTGATCATACTTGGGTTCCACATGCATGTTTTAGCTGAAGGAAGAATACCTTAAACCTGGAGAGTTGAGACCCGTGTAATGGGTACCATGCAATATGACTTCAAAGGGTCTTCATTTGCTCACCGAACCTCTCCAATCCTATCACTGCTGCGTTAATGCCCCTGTACACATGCTTGATTCTCTTTCGGAGACATAGCAATCCATAGGTTTTAAGATACTTACTAGTCAGGTACATTCTTAGGCGTTTAATATGCGGTGTTGAGTCCATTTCGTTGAGCAAGGAGTAGCTCTTGTCTATTCCATATTTGACTTAAGGAACTTTATCTGTGCTCATTTCAATCTCTGGTTTTATGCAGCACCTGAACTCACCTTTACCCTTAAGCAAGCATAAGTTGGTTTTCTAAATTTGAGACCCTGTTCTGTTCTGTAATTCAGTTCCTGTGTAGCCAAGTTTACATTCCGTGTATTACTGATATCTTATGATGTTTCTTTTTCTGTGTGACTTATTTCAGTTAGAATCATCATACCTGAATCCACTCATTGTGATGCTAAGGGCCTGATGACACAGATTTCATTGCTGAGTGATATTGCTTTGTAAGTAAATACCACAACTTCTTTATCCATTTTTCACTTTCTGCGATGTTGAACTTGTACTGTAAACGAGGTTCTTGTAAACAGAGCCGTTCCAAACTTTGGGGTGGCTGTGTCTTTTTGATTTTAATTTCCCTAAGCTATAGGACCATAAGTGGCAGTGCCCTAGGCTCTGTTGCTTTGTTTTTTAGATGTTTCAGGAAACACCATACACTTCTCCCGAGTGTCTGTTGGCAATTTACATCCCGCCCATCAGCATAACAAGCCTCCCAGTTCTCCATGGCCTGTCCTGCCTTTCTGGATTTTACACTTTTTTCAGATGGCCCTTTTGACCGGGGGGAAGTGAGACTTCATTGTAGTGCAGATTTCCTTTGCAAGCTTGCTTGGTTGGCCAAAAAGGGCGTATGCGTTTTTTCCTGAATATATTCAGGAAAAAACGCATACGCCCTTTTTGGCCAAGTGCATCATTGTGGACGTTCTGCCTCTTTTCCTATGCTTTCAATGCAATTCCAGTCTACCTCCTGAAATCGGTTTCCTGCAATTCTGCCCCGCTTTCAAGTCCTCTTGGCAGCCTTACTTCAGTCTATTTTTGGACGATAGCTGTCATTTATAACTCTGCAGGTTTGTGAATTACAGTGCCCCTGAGCTCCTTTCTTCAACTCGCTTTCTTTTGAGCTGGCCGCAACACCGCAGGATGGCTTCAGGCCCTAATCTGGTTCCGGTACGGCACGCTGAGCCTTTGGTTATTTCCTCTTCCTGGTGGGAAATGAGAGTTAAATTTGCCCGTCCAGACACCTCCAGCTAGCCTCTCATTGGTTCTCGCTATTCCTGTTCATCTTCCGCAGAAATTGCAAACTGGGCCAAACAGGAGGTTAAAGGCGCTGACTCTCCAAGTGGGGAGAGTGTTAGTAAAGCGTCTGGAATGTTGCACCCGAGTACCAGGGGAGGAAAACTGAGACATATTTGAACACGTCTCCCGATCACATGGTTGATCATACTCTGGGTTCCACATGCATGTTTTAGCTGAAGGAAGAATACCTAAAACCTGGGTAGTTGAAACCCGTGGAATGGGTACCATGCAATATGACTTCAAAGGGTCTTCATTTGCTCACCGAACCTCTCCAATCCTATCACTGCTGCGTTTATGCCCCTGTACACATGCTTGATTCTCTTTCGGAGACATAGCAATCCATAGGTTTTAAGATACTTACTAGTCAGGTACATTCTTAGGCCTTTAATATGGGGTGTTGAGTCCATTTCGTTGAGCAAGGAGTAGCTCTTGTCTATTCCGTATTTGGCTTAAGGAACTTTATCTGTGCTCATTTCAATCTCTGGTTTTATGCAGCACCCCAACTCACCTTTACCCTTAAGCAAGAATAAGTTGGTTTTCTAAATTTGAGACCCTGTTCTGTTTTGGAATGCAGTTCCTGTGTAGCCAAGTTTACATTCCGTGTATTAGTGATATCTTATGATGTTTCTTTTTCTGTGTGACTTATTTCAGTTAGAATCATCGTACCTGAATCCACTCATTATGCTGCTACGTGCCTGATGACATAGATTTCATTGCTGAGTGATACTGCATTGTACGTAAGTACCACAAGTTCTTTATCCAATTTTCACTTTCTGTGATATTGAACTTGTACGGTAAACGAGGTTCTTGTAAACGGAGGCGTCCCAAACTTTGGGGTGGCTGTGTCTTTTTGATTTTAATTTCCCTGAACTATAGGACCATAAGTGGAAGTGCCCTAGGCTCTGTTGCTTTGTTTTTTAGATGTTTCAGGAAACACCATACACTTCTCCCGAGTGGTTGTTGGCAATTTACATCCCGCCCATCAGCATAACAAGGCTCCCAGTTCTCCATGGCCTGTCCTGCCTTTCTGGATTTTACACTTTTTTCAGATGGCCCTTTTGACCGGGGGGAAGTGAGACTTCATTGTAGTGCAGATTTCCTTTGCAAGCTTGCTTGGTTGGCCAAAAAGGGCGTATGCGTTTTTTCCTGAATATATTCAGGAAAAAACGCATACGCCCTTTTTGGCCAAGTGCATCATTGTGGACGTTCTGCCTCTTTTCCTATGCTTTCAATGCAATTCCAGTCTACCTCCTGAAATCGGTTTCCTGCAATTCTGCCCCGCTTTCAAGTCCTCTTGGCAGCCTTACTTCAGTCTATTTTTGGACGATAGCTGTCATTTATAACTCTGCAGGTTTGTGAATTACAGTGCCCTTGAGCTCCTTTCTTCAACTTGCTTTCTTGTAACCTGGCCGCAACACCGCAGGATGGCTTCAGGCCCTAATCTGGTTCCGGCACGGCACGCTGAGCCTTTGGTTATTTCCTCTTCCTGGTGGGAAATGAGAGTTAAATTTGCCCGTCCAGACACCTCCAGCTAGTCTCTCATTGGTTCTCGCTATTCCTGTTCATCTTCCACAGAAATTGGAAACTGGGCCAAACAGGAGGTTAAAGGCGCTGACTCTCCAAGTGGGGAGAGTGTTAGTAAAGCGTCTGGAATGTTGCATCCGAGTACCAGGGGAGGAAAACTGAGACATATTTGAACACGTCTCCCGATCACATGGTTGATCATACTCTAGGTTGCACATGCATGTTTTAGCTGAAGGAAGAATACCTTAAACCTGGAGAGTTGAGACCCGTGGAATGGGTACCATGCAATATGACTTCAAAGGGTCTTCATTTGCTCACCGAACCTCTCCAATCCTATCACTGCTGCGTTTATGCCCCTGTACACATGCTTGATTCTCTTTCGGAGACATAGCAATCCATAGGTTTTAAGATACTTACTAGTCAGGTACATTCTTAGGCCTTTAATATGGGGTGTTCAGTCCATTTCTTTGAGCAAGGAGTAGCTCTTGTCTATTCCGTATTTGGCTTAAGGAACTTTATCTGTGCTCATTTCAATCTCTGGTTTTATGTAGCACCCCAACTCACCTTTACCCTTAAGCAAGAGTAAGTTGGTTTTCTAATTTTGAGACCCTGTTCTGTTCTGTAATTCAGTTCCTGTGTAGCCAAGTTTCCATTCCGTGTATTACTGATATCTTATGATGTTTCTTTTTCTGTGTGACTTATTTCAGTTAGAATCATCATACCTGAACCCACTCATTGTGCTGCTAAGGGCCTGATGACACAGATTTCATTGCTGAGTGATATTGCTTTGTAAGTAAATACCACAACTTCTTTATCCATTTTTCACTTTCTGCGATGTTGAACTTGTACTGTAAACGAGGTTCTTGTAAACAGAGCCGTTCCAAACTTTGGGGTGGCTGTGTCTTTTTGATTTTAATTTCCCTAAGCTATAGGACCATAAGTGGAAGTGCCCTAGGTTCTGTTGCTTTGTTTTTTAGATGTTTCAGGAAACACCATACACTTCTCCCGAGTGGTTTTTGGCAATTTACATCCCGCCCATCAGCATAACAAGGCTCCCAGTTCTCCATGGCCTGTCCTGCCTTTCTGGATTTTACACTTTTTTCAGATGGCCCTTTTGACCGGGGGGAAGTGAGACTTCATTGTAGTGCAGATTTCCTTTGCAAGCTTGCTTGGTTGGCCAAAAAGGGCGTATGCGTTTTTTCCTGAATATATTCAGGAAAAAACGCATACGCCCTTTTTGGCCAAGTGCATCATTGTGGACGTTCTGCCTCTTTTCCTATGCTTTCAATGCAATTCCAGTCTACCTCCTGAAATCGGTTTCCTGCAATTCTGCCCCGCTTTCAAGTCCTCTTGGCAGCCTTACTTCAGTCTATTTTTGGACGATAGCTGTCATTTATAACTCTGCAGGTTTGTGAATTACAGTGCCCCTGAGCTCCTTTCTTCAACTCGCTTTCTTTTGAGCTGGCCGCAACACCGCAGGATGGCTTCAGGCCCTAATCTGGTTCCGGTACAGCACGCTGAGCCTTTGGTTATTTCCTCTTCCTGGTGGGAAATGAGAGTTAAATTTGCCCGTCCAGACACCTCCAGCAAGCCTCTCATTGGTTCTCGCTATTCCTGTTCATCTTCCGCAGAAATTGCAAACTGGGCCAAACAGGAGGTTAAAGGGACTGACTCTCCAACTGGGGAGAGTGTTAGTAAAGCGTCTGGAATGTTGCACCCGAGTACCAGGGGAGGAAAACTGAGACATATTTGAACACGTCTCCCAATCACATGGTTGATCATACTCTGGGTTCCACATGCATATTTTAGCTGAAGGAAGAATACCTAAAACCTGGGTAGTTGAAACCCGTGGAATGGGTACCATGCAATATGACTTCAAAGGGTCTTCATTTGCTCACCGAACCTCTCCAATCCTATCACTGCTGCGTTTATGCCCCTGTACACATGCTTGATTCTCTTTCGGAGACATAGCAATCCATAGGTTTTAAGATACTTACTAGTCAGGTACATTCTTAAGCGTTTAATATGCGGTGTTGAGTCCATTTCGTTGAGCAAGGAGTAGCTCTTGTCTATTCCATATTTGGCTTAAGGAACTTTATCTGTGCTCATTTCAATCTCTGGTTTTATGCAGCACCCCAACTCACCTTTCCCCTTAAGCAAGCATAAGTTGGTTTTCTAAATTTGAGACCCTGTTCTGTTTTGGAATGCAGTTCCTGTGTAGCCAAGTTTACATTCCGTGTATTAGTGATATCTTATGATGTTTCTTTTTCTGTGTGACTTATTTCAGTTAGAATCATCGTACCTGAATCCACTCATTATGCTGCTACGGGCCTGATGACATAGATTTCATTGCTGAGTGATACTGCATTGTACGTAAGTACCACAAGTTCTTTATCCATTTTTCACTTTCTGTGATATTGAACTTGTACGGTAAACGAGGTTCTTGTAAACGGAGGCGTCCCAAACGTTGGGGTGGCTGTGTCTTTTTGATTTTAATTTCCCTAAGCTATAGGACCATAAATGGAAGTGCCCTAGGCTCTGTTGCTTTGTTTTTTAGATGTTTCAGGAAACACCATACACTTCTCCCGAGTGGTTGTTGGCAATTTACATCCCGCCCATCAGCATAACAAGGCTCCCAGTTCTCCATGGCCTGTCCTGCCTTTCTGGATTTTACACTTTTTTCAGATGGCCCTTTTGACCGGGGGGAAGTGAGACTTCATTGTAGTGCAGATTTCCTTTGCAAGCTTGCTTGGTTGGCCAAAAAGGGCGTATGCGTTTTTTCCTGAATATATTCAGGAAAAAACGCATACGCCCTTTTTGGCCAAGTGCATCATTGTGGACGTTCTGCCTCTTTTCCTATGCTTTCAATGCAATTCCAGTCTACCTCCTGAAATCGGTTTCCTGCAATTCTGCCCCGCTTTCAAGTCCTCTTGGCAGCCTTACTTCAGTCTATTTTTGGACGATAGCTGTCATTTATAACTCTGCAGGTTTGTGAATTACAGTGCCCCTGAGCTCCTTTCTTCAACTTGCTTTCTTGTGACCTGGCCGCAACACCGCAGGATGGCTTCAGGCCCTAATCTGGTTCCGGTACGGCACGCTGAGCCTTTGGTTATTTCCTCTTCCTGGTGGGAAATGAGAGTTAAATTTGCCCGTCCAGACACCTCCAGCTAGCCTCTCATTGGTTCTCGCTATTCCTGTTCATCTTCCGCAGAAATTGCAAACTGGGCCAAACAGGAGGTTAAAGGGACTGACTCTCCAAGTCGGGAGAGTGTTAGTAAAGCGTCTGGAATGTTGCACCCGAGTACCAGTGGAGGAAAACTGAGACATATTTGAACACGTCTCCGGTTCACATGGTTGATCATACTCTGGGTTCCACATGCATGTTTTAGCTGAAGGAAGAATACCTTAAACCTGGAGAGTTGAGACCCGTGTAATGGGTACCATGCAATATGACTTCAAAGGGTCTTCATTTGCTCACCGAACCTCTCCAATGCTATCACTGCTGCGTTTATTCCCCTGTACACACGCTTGATTCTCTTTTGGAGACATAGCAATCCATAGGTTTTAAGATACTTACTAGTCAGGTACATTCTTAGGGGTTTAATATGGGGTTTTGAGTCCATTTCGTTGAGCAAGGAGTAGCTCTTGTCTATTCCATATTTGGCTTAAGGAACTTTATCTGTGCTCATTTCAATCTCTGGTTTTATGCAGCACCCCAACTCACCTTTCCCCTTAAGCAAGCATAAGTTGGTTTTCTAAATTTGAGACCCTGTTCTGTTTTGGAATGCAGTTCCTGTGTAGCCAAGTTTACATTCCGTGTATTAGTGATATCTTATGATGTTTCTTTTTCTGTGTGACTTATTTCAGTTAGAATCATCGTACCTGAATCCACTAATTATGCTGATACGGGCCTGATGACATAGATTTCATTGCTGAGTGATACTGCATTGTACGTAGGTACCACAAGTTCTTTATCCATTTTTCACTTTCTGCGATGTTGAACTTGTACTGTAAACGAGGTTCTTGTAAACAGAGGCGTCCCAAACTTTGGGGTGGCTGTGTCTTTTTGATTTTAATTTCCCTAAGCTATAGGACCATAAGTGGCAGTGCCCTAGGCTCTGTTGCTTTGTTTTTTAGATGTTTCAGGAAACACCATACACTTCTCCCGAGTGTCTGTTGGCAATTTACATCCCGCCCATCAGCATAACAAGGCTCCCAGTTCTCCATGGCCTGTCCTGCCTTTCTGGATTTTACACTTTTTTCAGATGGCCCTTTTGACCTGGGGGAAGTGAGACTTCATTGTAGTGCAGATTTCCTTTGCAAGCTTGCTTGGTTGGCCAAAAAGGGCGTATGCGTTTTTTCCTGAATATATTCAGGAAAAAACGCATACGCCCTTTTTGGCCAAGTGCATCATTGTGGACGTTCTGCCTCTTTTCCTATGCTTTCAATACAATTCCAGTCTACCTCCTGAAATCGGTTTCCTGCAATTCTGCCCCGCTTTCAAGTCCTCTTGGCACCTTTACTTCAGTATATTTTTGGACGATAGCTGTCATTTATAACTCTGCAGGTTTGTGAATTACAGTGCCCCTGAGCTCCTTTCTTCAACTCGCTTTCTTTTGAGCTGGCCGCAACACCGCAGGTTGGCTTCAGGCCCTAATCTGGTTCCGGTACGGCACGCTGAGCCTTTGGTTATTTCCTCTTCCTGGTGGGAAATGAGAGTTAAATTTGCCCGTCCAGACACCTCCAGCTAGCCTCTCATTGGTTCTCGCTATTCCTGTTCATCTTCCGCAGAAATTGCAAACTGGGCCAAACAGGAGGTTAAAGGCGCTGACTCTCCAAGTGGGGAGAGTGTTAGTTAAGCGTCTGGAATGTTGCACCCGAGTACCAGGGGAGGAAAACTGAGACATATTTGAACACGTCTCCCGATCACATGGTTGATCATACACTAGGTTCCACATGCATGTTTTAGCTGAAGGAAGAATACCTTAAACCTGGGTAGTTGAAACCCGTGGAATGGGTACCATGCAATATGACTTCAAAGGGTCTTCATTTGCTCACCGAACCTCTCCAATCCTATCACTGCTGCGTTTATGCCCCTGTACACATGCTTGATTCTCTTTCGGAGACATAGCAATCCATAGGTTTTACGATACTTACTAGTCAGGTACATTCTTAGGCGTTTAATATGCGGTGTTGAGTCCATTTCGTTGAGCAAGGAGTAGCTCTTGTCTATTCCATATTTGACTTAAGGAACTTCATCTGTGCTCATTTCAATCTCTGGTTTTATGCAGCACCCCAACTCACCTTTACCCTTAAGCAAGCATAAGTTGGTTTTCTAAATTTGAGACCCTGTTCTGTTCTGTAATTCAGTTCCTGTGTAGCCAAGTTTACATTCCGTGTATTACTGATATCTTATGATGTTTCTTTTTCTGTGTGACTTATTTCAGTTAGAATCATCATTCCTGAATCCACTCATTGTGATGCTAAGGGCCTGATGACATAGATTTCATTGCTGAGTGATATTGCTTTGTAAGTAAATACCACAACTTCTTTATCCATTTTTCACTTTCTGCGATGTTGAACTTGTACTGTAAACGAGGTTCTTGTAAACAGAGGCGTCCCAAACATTGGGGTGGCTGTGTCTTTTTGATTTTAATTTCCCTAAGCTATAGGACCATAAGTGGCAGTGCCCTAGGCTCTGTTGCTTTGTTTTTTAGATGTTTCAGGAAACACCATACACTTCTCCCGAGTGTCTGTTGGCAATTTACATCCCGCCCATCAGCATAACAAGGCTCCCAGTTCTCCATGGCCTGTCCTGCCTTTCTGGATTTTACACTTTTTTCAGATGGCCCTTTTGACCGGGGGGAAGTGAGACTTCATTGTAGTGCAGATTTCCTTTGCAAGCTTGCTTGGTTGGCCAAAAAGGGCGTATGCGTTTTTTCCTGAATATATTCAGGAAAAAACGCATACGCCCTTTTTGGCCAAGTGCATCATTGTGGACGTTCTGCCTCTTTTCCTATGCTTTCAATGCAATTCCAGTCTACCTCCTGAAATCGGTTTCCTGCAATTCTGCCCCGCTTTCAAGTCCTCTTGGCAGCCTTACTTCAGTCTATTTTTGGACGATAGCTGTCATTTATAACTCTGCAGGTTTGTGAATTACAGTGCCCCTGAGCTCCTTTCTTCAACTCGCTTTCTTTTGAGCTGGCCGCAACACCGCAGGATGGCTTCAGGCCCTAATCTGGTTCCGGTACGGCACGCTGAGCCTTTGGTTATTTCCTCTTCCTGGTGGGAAATGAGAGTTAAATTTGCCCGTCCAGACACCTCCAGCTAGCCTCTCATTGGTTCTCGCTGTTCCTGTTCATCTTCCGCAGAAATTGCAAACTGGGCCAAACAGGAGGTTAAAGGCGCTGACTCTCCAAGTGGGGAGAGTGTTAGTAAAGCGTCTGGAATGTTGCACCCGAGTACCAGGGGAGGAAAACTGAGACATATTTGAACACGTCTCCCGATCACATGGTTGATCATACACTAGGTTCCACATGCATGTTTTAGCTGAAGGAAGAATACCTTAAACCTGGGTAGTTGAAACCCGTGGAATGGGTACCATGCAATATGACTTCAAAGGGTCTTCATTTGCTCACCGAACCTCTCCAATCCTATCACTGCTGCGTTTATGCCCCTGTACACATGCTTGATTCTCTTTCGGAGACATAGCAATCCATAGGTTTTACGATACTTACTAGTCAGGTACATTCTTAGGCGTTTAATATGCGGTGTTGAGTCCATTTCGTTGAGCAAGGAGTAGCTCTTGTCTATTCCATATTTGACTTAAGGAACTTCATCTGTGCTCATTTCAATCTCTGGTTTTATGCAGCACCCCAACTCACCTTTACCCTTAAGCAAGCATAAGTTGGTTTTCTAAATTTGAGACCCTGTTCTGTTCTGTAATTCAGTTCCTGTGTAGCCAAGTTTACATTCCGTGTATTACTGATATCTTATGAAGTTTCTTTTTCTGTGTGACTTATTTCAGTTAGAATCATCATTCCTGAATCCACTCATTGTGATGCTAAGGGCCTGATGACATAGATTTCATTGCTGAGTGATATTGCTTTGTAAGTAAATACCACAACTTCTTTATCCATTTTTCACTTTCTGCGATGTTGAACTTGTACTGTAAACGAGGTTCTTGTAAACAGAGGCGTCCCAAACATTGGGGTGGCTGTGTCTTTTTGATTTTAATTTCCCTAAGCTATAGGACCATAAGTGGCAGTGCCCTAGGCTCTGTTGCTTTGTTTTTTAGATGTTTCAGGAAACACCATACACTTCTCCCGAGTGTCTGTTGGCAATTTACATCCCGCCCATCAGCATAACAAGGCTCCCAGTTCTCCATGGCCTGTCCTGCCTTTCTGGATTTTACACTTTTTTCAGATGGCCCTTTTGACCGGGGGGAAGTGAGACTTCATTGTAGTGCAGATTTCCTTTGCAAGCTTGCTTGGTTGGCCAAAAAGGGCGTATGCGTTTTTTCCTGAATATATTCAGGAAAAAACGCATACGCCCTTTTTGGCCAAGTGCATCATTGTGGACGTTCTGCCTCTTTTCCTATGCTTTCAATGCAATTCCAGTCTACCTCCTGAAATCGGTTTCCTGCAATTCTGCCCCGCTTTCAAGTCCTCTTGGCAGCCTTACTTCAGTCTATTTTTGGACGATAGCTGTCATTTATAACTCTGCAGGTTTGTGAATTACAGTGCCCCTGAGCTCCTTTCTTCAACTCGCTTTCTTTTGAGCTGGCCGCAACACCGCAGGATGGCTTCAGGCCCTAATCTGGTTCCGGTACGGCACGCTGAGCCTTTGGTTATTTCCTCTTCCTGGTGGGAAATGAGAGTTAAATTTGCCCGTCCAGACACCTCCAGCTAGCCTCTCATTGGTTCTCGCTGTTCCTGTTCATCTTCCGCAGAAATTGCAAACTGGGCCAAACAGGAGGTTAAAGGCGCTGACTCTCCAAGTGGGGAGAGTGTTAGTAAAGCGTCTGGAATGTTGCACCCGAGTACCAGGGGAGGAAAACTGAGACATATTTGAACACGTCTCCCGATCACATGGTTGATCATACTCTGGGTTCCACATGCATGTTTTAGCTGAAGGAAGAATACCTAAAACCTGGGTAGTTGAAACCCGTGGAATGGGTACCATGCAATATGACTTCAAAGGGTCTTCATTTGCTCACCGAACCTCTCCAATCCTATCACTGCTGCGTTTATGCCCCTGTACACATGCTTGATTCTCTTTCGGAGACATAGCAATCTATAGGTTTTACGATACTTACTAGTCAGGTACATTCTTAGGCGTTTAATATGCGGTGTTGAGTCCATTTCGTTGAGCAAGGAGTAGCTCTTGTCTATTCCATATTTGACTTAAGGACTTTATCTGTGCTCATTTCAATCTCTGGTTTTATGCAGCACCCCAACTCACCTTTCCCCTTAAGCAAGCATAAGTTGGTTTTCTAAATTTGAGACCCTGTTCTGTTCTGTAATTCAGTTCCTGTGTAGCCAAGTTTACATTCCGTGTATTAGTGATATCTTATGATGTTTCTTTTTCTGTGTGACTTATTTCAGTTAGAATCATCATACCTGAATCCACTCATTGTGCTGCTAAGGGCCTGATGACATAGATTTCATTGCTGAGTGATATTGCTTTGTAAGTAAATACCACAACTTCTTTATCCATTTTTCACTTTCTGCGATGTTGAACTTGTACTGTAAACGATTTTCTTGTAAACAGAGGCGTCCCAAACTTTGGGGTGGCTGTGTCTTTTTGATTTTAATTTCCCTAAGCTATAGGACCATAAGTGGCAGTGCCCTAGGCTCTGTTGCTTTGTTTTTTAGATGTTTCAGGAAACACCATACATTTCTCCCGAGTGTCTGTTGGCAATTTACATCCCGCCCATCAGCATAACAAGGCTCCCAGTTCTCCATGGCCTGTCCTGCCTTTCTGGATTTTACACTTTTTTCAGTTGGCCCTTTTGACCGGGGGGAAGTGAGACTTCATTGCAGTGCAGATTTCCTTTGCAAGCTTGCTTGGTTGGCCAAAAGGCGTATGCGTTTTTTCCTGAATATATTCAGGAAAAAACGCATACGCCCTTTTTGGCCAAGTGCATCATTGTGGACGTTCTGCCTCTTTTCCTATGCTTTCAATGCAATTTCAGTCTACCTCCTGAAATCGGTTTCCTGCAATTCTGCCCCGCTTTCAAGTCCTCTTGGCAGCCTTACTTCAGTCTATTTTTGGACGATAGCTGTCATTTATAACTCTGCAGGTTTGTGAATTACAGTGCCCCTGAGCTCCTTTCTTCAACTCGCTTTCTGTTGAGCTGGCCGCAACACCGCAGGATGGCTTCAGGCCCTAATCTGGTTCTGGCACGGCACGCTGAGCCTTTGGTTAATTCCTCTTCCTGGTGGGAAATGAGAGTTAAATTTGCCCGTCCAGACACCTCCAGCTAGCCTCTCATTGGTTCTCGCTATTCCTGTTCATCTTCCGCAGAAATTGGAAACTGGGCCAAACAGGAGGTTAAAGGGACTGACTCTCCAAGTGGGGAGAGTGTTACTAAAGCGTCTGGAATGTTGCACCCGAGTACCAGGGGAGGAAAACTGAGACATATTTGAACACGTCTCCCGATCACATGGTTGATCATACTCTAGGTTCCACATGCATGTTTTCGCTGAAGGAAGAATACCTTAAACCTGGGTAGTTGAAACCCGTGGAATGGGTACCATGCAATATGACTTCAAAGGGTCTTCATTTGCTCACCGAACCTCTCCAATCCTATCACTGCTGCGTTTATGCCCCTGTACACATGCTTGATTCTCTTTCGGAGACATAGCAATCCATAGGTTTTAAGATACTTACTAGTCAGGTACATTCTTAGGCCTTTAATATGGGGTGTTGAGTCCATTTCGTTGAGCAAGGAGTAGCTCTTGTCTATTCCATATTTGGCTTAAGGAACTTTATCTGTGCTCATTTCAATCTCTGGTTTTATGCAGCACCCCAACTCACCTTTCCCCTTAAGCAAGCATAAGTTGGTTTTCTAAATTTGAGACCCTGTTCTGTTCTGTAATTCAGTTCCTGTGTAGCCAAGTTTACATTCCGTGTATTACTGATATCTTATGATGTTTCTTTTTCTGTGTGACTTATTTCAGTTAGAATCATCATACCTGAATCCACTCATTGTGCTGCTAAGGGCCTGATGACATAGATTTCATTGCTGAGTGATATTGCTTTGTAAGTAAATACCACAACTTCTTTATCCATTTTTCACTTTCTGCGATGTTGAACTTGTACTGTAAACGAAGTTCTTGTAAACAGAGGCGTCCCAAACTTTGGGGTGGCTGTGTCTTTTTGATTTTAATTTCCCTAAGCTATAGGACCATAAGTGGCAGTGCCCTAGGCTCTGTTGCTTTGTTTTTTAGATGTTTCAGGAAACACCATACACTTCTCCTGAGTGTCTGTTGGTAATTTACATCCCGCCCATCAGCATAACAAGGCTCCCAGTTCTCCATGGCCTGTCCTGCCTTTCTGGATTTTACACTTTTTTCAGATGGCCCTTTTGACCGGGGGGAAGTGAGACTTCATCGTAGTGCAGATTTCCTTTGCAAGCTTGCTTGGTTGGCCAAAAAGGGCGTATGCGTTTTTTCCTGAATATATTCAGGAAAAAACGCATACGCCCTTTTTGGCCAAGTGCATCATTGTGGACGTTCTGCCTCTTTTCCTATGCTTTCAATGCAATTCCAGTCTACCTCCTGAAATCGGTTTCCTGCAATTCTGCCCCGCTTTCAAGTCCTCTTGGCAGCCTTACTTCAGTATATTTTTGGACGATAGCTGTCATTTATAACTCTGCAGGTTTGTGAATTACAGTGCCCCTGAGCTCCTTTCTTCAACTCGCTTTCTTTTGAGCTGGCCGCAACACCGCAGGATGGCTTCAGGCCCTAATCTGGTTCCGGCCCGGCACGCTGAGCCTTTGGTTAATTCCTCTTCCTGGTGGGAAATGAGAGTTAAATTTGCCCATCCAGACACCTCCAGCTAGCCTCTCATTGGTTCTCGCTATTCCTGTTCATCTTCCGCAGAAATTGCAAACTGGGCCAAACAGGAGGTTAAAGGGACTGACTCTCCAAGTGGGGAGAGTGTTAGTAAAGCGTCTGGAATGTTGCACCCGAGTACCAGGGGAGGAAAACTGAGACATATTTGAACACGTCTCCCGTTCACATGGTTGATCATACTCTGGGTTCCACATGCATGTTTTAGCTGCAGGAAGAATACCTTAAACCTGGAGAGTTGAGACCCGTGTAATGGGTACCATACAATATGACTTCCAAGGGTCTTCATTTGCTCACCGAACCTCTCCAATCCTATCACTGCTGCGTTTATGCCCCTGTACACATGCTTGATTCTCTTTTGGAGACATAGCAATCCATAGGTTTTAAGATACTTACTAGTCAGGTACATTCTTAGGCGTTTAATATGGGGTTTTGAGTCCATTTCGTTGAGCAAGGAGTAGCTCTTGTCTATTCCATATTTGGCTTAAGGAACTTTATCTGTTCTCATTTCAATCTCTGGTTTTATGCAGCACCCCAACTCACCTTTCCCCTTAAGCAAGCATAAGTTGGTTTTCTAAATTTGAGACCCTGTTCTATTTTGGAATGCAGTTCCTGTGTAGCCAAGTTTACATTCCGTGTATTAGTGATATCTTATGATGTTTCTTTTTCTGTGTGACTTATTTCAGTTAGAATCATCATACCTGAATCCACTCATTGTGCTGCTAAGGGCCTGATGACACAGATTTCATTGCTGAGTGATATTGCTTTGTAAGTAAATACCACAACTTCTTTCTCCATTTTTCACTTTCTGCGATGTTGAACTTGTACTGTAAACGAGGTTCTTGTAAACAGAGGCGTCCCAAACTTTGGGGTGGCTGTGTCTTTTTGATTTTAATTTCCCTAAGCTATAGGACCATAACTGGAAGTGCCCTAGGTTCTGTTGCTTTGTTTTTTAGTTGTTTCAGGAAACACCATACACTTCTCCCAAGTGGTTCTTGGCAATTTACATCCCGCCCATCAGCATAACAAGGCTCCCAGTTCTCCATGGCCTGTCCTGCCTTTCTGGATTTTACACTTTTTTCAGATGGCCCTTTTGAACGGGGGGAAGTGAGACTTCATCGTAGTGCAGATTTCCTTTGCAAGCTTGCTTGGTTGGCCAAAAAGGGCGTATGCGTTTTTTCCTGAATATATTCAGGAAAAAACGCATACGCCCTTTTTGGCCAAGTGCATCATTGTGGACGTTCTGCCTCTTTTCCTATGCTTTCAATGCAATTCCAGTCTACCTCCTGAAATCGGTTTCCTGCAATTCTGCCCCGCTTTCAAGTCCTCTTGGCAGCCTTACTTCAGTCTATTTTTGGACGATAGCTCTCATTTATAACTCTGTAGGTTTGTGAATTACAGTGCTCCTGAGCTCCTTTCTTTAACTCGCTTTCTTGTGACCTGGCCGCAACACCGCAGGATGGCTTCAGGCCCTAATCTGGTTCTGGCACGGCACGCTGAGCCTTTGGTTAATTCCTCTTCCTGGTGGGAAATGAGAGTTAAATTTGCCCATCCAGACACCTCCAGCTAGTCTCTCATTGGTTCTCGCTATTCCTGTTCATCTTCCACAGAAATTGCAAACTGGGCCAAACAGGAGGTTAAAGGGACTGACTCTCCAAGTGGGGAGAGTGTTAGTAAAGCGTCTGGAATGTTGCACCCGAGTACCAGGGTACGAAAACTGAGACATATTTGAACACGTCTCCCGTTCACATGGTTGATCATACTCTGGGTTCCACATGCATGTTTTAGCTGAAGGAAGAATACCTTAAACCTGGGTAGTTGAAACCCGTGGAATGGGTACCATGCAATATGACTTCAAAGGGTCTTCATTTGCTCACGAACCTCTCCAATCCTATCACTGCTGCATTTATGCCCCTGTACACATGCTTGATTCTCTTTCGGAGACATAGCAATCCATAGGTTTTAAGATACTTACTAGTCAGGTACATTCTTAGGCGTTTAATATGGGGTGTTGAGTCCATTTCGTTGAGCAAGGAGTAGCTCTTGTCTATTCCATATTTGGCTTAAGGAACTTTATCTGTGCTCATTTCAATCTCTGGTTTTATGCAGCACCCCAACTCACCTTTCCCCTTAAGCAAGCATAAGTTGGTTTTCTAAATTTGAGACCCTGTTCTGTTTTGGAATGCAGTTCCTGTGTAGCCAAGTTTACATTCCGTGTATTAGTGATATCTTATGATGTTTCTTTTTCTGTGTGACTTATTTCAGTTAGAATCATCGTACCTGAATCCACTAATTATGCTGCTACGGGCCTGATGACATAGATTTCATTGCTGAGTGATACTGCATTGTATGTAAGTACCACAAGTTCTTTATCCATTTTTCACTTTCTGTGATATTGAACTTGTACGGTAAACGAGGTTCTTATAAACAGAGGCGTCCCAAACTTTGGGGTGGCTGTGTCTTTTTGATTTTAATTTCCCTAAGCTATAGGACCATAAGTGGAAGTGCCCTAGGTTCTGTTGCTTTGTTTTTTAGATGTTTCAGGAAACACCATACACTTCTCCCGAGTGGTTGTTGGCAATTTACATCCCGCCCATCAGCATAACAAGGCTCCCAGTTCTCCATGGCCTGTCCTGCCTTTCTGGATTTTACACTTTTTTCAGATGGCCCTTTTGACCGGGGGGAAGTGAGACTTCATTGTAGTGCAGATTTCCTTTGCAAGCTTGCTTGGTTGGCCAAAAAGGGCGTATGCGTTTTTTCCTGAATATATTCAGGAAAAAACGCATACGCCCTTTTTGGCCAAGTGCATCATTGTGGACGTTCTGCCTCTTTTCCTATGCTTTCAATGCAATTCCAGTCTACCTCCTGAAATCGGTTTCCTGCAATTCTGCCCCGCTTTCAAGTCCTCTTGGCAGCCTTACTTCAGTCTATTTTTGGACGATAGCTGTCATTTATAACTCTGCAGGTTTGTGAATTACAGTGCCCCTGAGCTCCTTTCTTCAACTCGCTTTCTTGTGACCTGGCCGCAACACCGCAGGATGGCTTCAGGCCCTAATCTGTTTCCGGCACGGCATGCTGAGCCTCTGGTTATTTCCTCTTCCTGGTGGGAAATGAGAGTTAAATTTGCCCGTCCAGACACCTCCAGCTAGTCTCTCATTGGTTCTCGCTATTCCTGTTCATCTTCCACAGAAATTGCAAACTCGGCCAAACAGGAGGTTAAAGGGACTGACTCTCCAAGTCGGGAGAGAGTTAGTAAAGCGTCTGGAATGTTGCACCCGAGTACCAGGGGAGGAAAACTGAGACATATTTGAACACGTCTCCCGTTCACATGGTTGATCATACTTGGGTTCCACATGCATGTTTTAGCTGAAGGAAGAATACCTTAAACCTGTGTATTTGAAACCCGTGGAATGGGTACCATGCAATATGACTTCAAAGGGTCTTCATTTGCTCACCGAACCTCTCCAATCCTATCACTGCTGCGTTTATGCCCCTGTACACATGCTTGATTCTCTTTCGGAGACATAGCAATCCATAGGTTTTAAGATACTTACTAGTCAGGTACATTCTTAAGCCTTTAATATGCGGTGTTGAGTCCACTTCGTTGAGCAAGGAGTAGCTCTTGTCTATTCCATATTTGGCTTAAGGAACTTTATCTGTTCTCATTTCAATCTCTGGTTTTATGCAGCACCCCAACTCACCTTTCCCCTTAAGCAAGCATAAGTTGGTTTACTAAATTTGAGACCCTGTTCTGTTTTGGAATGCAGTTCCTGTGTAGCCAAGTTTACATTCCGTGTATTAGTGATATCTTATGATGTTTCTTTTTCTGTGTGACTTATTTCAGTTAGAATCATCATACCTGAATCCACTCATTGTGCTGCTAAGGGCCTGATGACACAGATTTCATTGCTGAGTGATATTGCTTTGTAAGTAAATACCACAACTTCTTTATCCATTTTTCACTTTCTGCGATGTTGAACTTGTACTGTAAACGAGGTTCTTGTAAACAGAGCCGTTCCAAACTTTGGGGTGGCTGTGTCTTTTTCATTTTAATTTCCCTAAGCTATAGGACCATAAGTGGAAGTGCCCTAGGTTCTGTTGCTTTGTTTTTTAGTTGTTTCAGGAAACACCATACACTTCTCCCAAGTGGTTCTTGGCAATTTACATCCCGCCCATCAGCATAACAAGGCTCCCAGTTCTCCATGGCCTGTCCTGCCTTTCTGGATTTTACACTTTTTTCAGATGGCCCTTTTGACCGGGGGGAAGTGAGACTTCATTGTAGTGCAGATTTCCTTTGCAAGCTTGCTTGGTTGGCCAAAAAGGGCGTATGCGTTTTTTCCTGAATATATTCAGGAAAAAACGCATACGCCCTTTTTGGCCAAGTGCATCATTGTGGACGTTCTGCCTCTTTTCCTATGCTTTCAATGCAATTCCAGTCTACCTCCTGAAATCGGTTTCCTGCAATTCTGCCCCGCTTTCAAGTCCTCTTGGCAGCCTAACTTCAGCCTATTTTTGGACGATAGCTGTCATTTATAACTCTGCAGGTTTGTGAATTACAGTGCCCCTGAGCTCCTTTCTTCTACTTGCTTTCTTGTGAGCTGGCCGCAACACCGCAGGATGGCTTCAGGCCCTAATCTGGTTCCGGCACGGCACACTGAGCCTTTGGTTATTTCCTCTTCCTGGTGGGAAATGAGAGTTAAATTTGCCCGTCCAGACACCTCCAGCTAGTCTCTCATTGGTTCTCGCTATTCCTGTTCATCTTCCGCAGAAATTGCAAACTGGGCCAAACAGGAGGTTAAAGGCGCTGACTCTCCAAGTGGGGAGAGTGTTAGTAAAGCGTCTGGAATGTTGCACCCGAGTACCAGGGTACGAGAACTGAGACATATTTGAACACGTCTCCCGATAACATGGTTGATCATACTCTAGGTTCCACATGCATGTTTTAGCTGAAGGAAGAATACCTTAAACCTGGGTAGTTGAAACCCGTGGAATGGGTACCATGCAATATGACTTCAAAGGGTCTTCATTTGCTCACGAACCTCTCCAATCCTATCACTGCTGCGTTTATGCCCCTGTACCCATGCTTGATTCTCTTTCGGAGACATAGCAATCCATAGGTTTTAAGATACTTACTAGTCAGGTACATTCTTAGGCGTTTAATATGCGGTGTTGAGTCCATTTCATTGAGCAAGGAGTAGCTCTTGTCTATTCCATATTTGGCTTAAGGAACTTTATCTGTGCTCATTTCAATCTCTGGTTTTATGCAGCACCCCAACTCACCTTTCCCCTTAAGCAAGCATAAGTTGGTTTTCTAAATTTGAGACCCTGTTCTGTTCTGTAATTCAGTTCCTGTGTAGCCAAGTTTACATTCCGTGTATTACTGATATCTTATGATGTTTCTTTTTCTGTGTGACTTATTTCAGTTAGAATCATCATACCTGAATCCACTCATTGTGCTGCTAAGGGCCTGATGACACAGATTTCATTGTTGAGTGATATTGCTTTGTAAGTAAATACCACAACTTCTTTATCCATTTTTCACTTTCTGCGATGTTGAACTTGTACTGTAAAGGAGGTTCTTGTAAACAGAGCCGTCCCAAACTTTGGGGTGGCTGTGTCTTTTTGATTTTAATTTCCCTAAGCTATAGGACCATAAGTGGAAGTGCCCTAGGCTCTGTTGCTTTGTTTTTTAGATGTTTCAGGAAACACCATACACTTCTCCAGAGTGGCTGTTGGCAATTTACATCCCGCCCATCAGCATAAGAAGGCTCCCAGTTCTCCATGGCCTGTCGTGCCTTTATGGATTTTACACTTTTTTCAGATGGCCCTTTTGACCGGGGGGAAGTGAGACTTCATTGTAGTGCACATTTCCTTTGCAAGCTTGCTTGGTTGGCCAAAAAGGGCGTATGCGTTTTTTCCTGAATATATTCAGGAAAAAACGCATACGCCCTTTTTGGCCAAGTGCATCATTGTCGAGTTTCTGACTCTCTTCATATGCTTTCAATGCAATTCCAGTCTACCTCCTGAAATCGGTTTCCTGCAATTCTGCCTTGCTTTCAATGCCTCTTCATAGCCTTACCTCAATATATTTTTTAAAAATAGTTGGCCTTTATAACTCTGCAGGTTTTCAAATTGCAGTGGCCCTTAGCTCCATTTTTTAGCTCTTATTTTTGTGGTCTTGCCCCATAACCACAGGATTCCTTGAAGCCCTATTTTTCTTCTGGGGCACCTTGCTGTGCCTTTGGTTAATTCTTCTTACTGATGTGATATTAGAGTGACATGTGCCCATTGAAACCGCTACAGCTAGTTTCTCACTGGTTCCCCCTATTCCCATTCATCCTCTGCACTAACTGCAGACTGTGCGATACCAGAACTTAAAGGCATTGACTCCATGTGGGGATGTTGTTAGTAAAGCGGCTGGAATGTCGATCCGGAGCCCCAGGAGAGGAAAAATGAGGTGCGTTTTAGAAACCTTTCCCGATCATATGGTATACCAGTCGCTGGGTTTCCCAAGCATGGTTTAGCTGTAGGAAGATTCCCTTCAACCTGGAGTGTTGGGACCCTTGGACTGAGTAGCATGAAGTATTGCATTAAACTTTCGGCAGTTGCTCACCAAAGCTCACCAATCCTGTCAGCCCCAAGTGTCCAGCCTTATGTCTTATCCAGCTGTGGGTTTATATGTGGTCAATCCAGGTTGCATCACAGCCCCTGAGCGAATTTTGTAAGAATTTTTCTCTCTTTCATTGTTTCAGCGTTTTGTTTTTAAAATTTATTTCTATAATGGGGTTTAGCTCCTTTTCACTGCTGTGTTTGTGCCGCTCTGCACACACTTGATTCCCTTATGGAGATATATCAATACATGGGTTTTAAGATTCTTATTCCTCAGATATATTTCTCTGCGGTGTATAGGGTGTGTTGAGGCCTGTTCATTGAGCAAGGTGTAGATCTTGTCTAATACCTATTTGGTTTATTGAACGGTATCTGTGCTAATTTCAAACTCTGGTTTTATGCATCACCCCACCTCTCCTTTCCCCTTAAGCTGACATAAGTGTGTTTTCTAAATGTGAGACACTGTTCTGTTCTGTAATTCATTTCTTGTGCAGCCATATTTACCCTCCCTCTATAAGTGATATCTTATGATATGTTTCTTTTTCTGTTTGACTTATTTCAAGTAGTATTATCGGACCTAAATCCACTCTTTATCCTTCTACTAGCCTTATTACATTGATTTCATGGTGAAGAGATATTCCATTGTACATAAGTACCACATCTTCTTTATCCATTGTTCTCTTTCCTGGGATATTTAAGGTGTACTGAAGTTGAGGTTCTTGTAAACAGAGTAGCCCTAAACTGTGGTGTGCTTGTGTCTTGTTGATTTTTAGACTTCCCTAGATATACTCCCATGATTGGAAGTGTCCTATGCTCTGTAGCTCTGTTTTTTAGATGATTTAGGAACCACCATACACTTCTCCAGAGTGGCTCTTGGCAGTTCACACACTGCCCATCAGCGTATAAAGGCTCCCTGTTCTCCATGGCCTGTCCTGCATTTCTGGTTTTTACAATTTTTTAGGATGGCCCTTTTGACCGGTGGGAAGTGAGACTTCTTTGTTGTGCACATTTGCATTGCTTGCTTGCTTCGTTGCCCATAAAGTGCGTATGCGTTTTTTCCTGGATATAATCAGGAAAAAACGCATACGCCCTTTTGGGCCAACTGCATCATTGTCGAAATTCTGCCGCTTTTCATGTGCGTTAAAGACGAGTCCAATCTATCTCTTGAAATCTGTTTCTTGCAATTCTGTCTTGCATTCAGATCCTCTTCTTTGCCTTACCTCAACATATTTTTGGACGTTAGTTTTCATTTATAACTCTGCAGGTTTGTGAATTGCAGTGACCCTGAGCTCCATTTTTTAAGTTGCTCTTTTGTGAGCTGGCCTCAAACCTGCAGGATTGCTTCAGGCCCTATTTTGGCTCCGGCGAGGCAGGCTGAGCCTTTCTTTAATTCTTATTCTTAATGGGAAATTAGAGTGATATGTGCCCGTCCAAACCCCTACAACTCTTCTCTCATTGGTTCCCCCTCTTCCTGTTCATCCTCCTCACAATTTGCAAAATGTGTGAAACAGAAGTTTAAATGTGCTGATTCTCCAAGTGGGGAGATTCTAAGTAGCGTGGCTGGAATGGTGAACAGGAGCACCAGGAGAGGATAAATGAGGTGCATTTTAGACACATCTCCCGATCACATGGTGTACAGTCCTCTGGGTTTTCCATGCATGTTTTAGCTGTAGGAAGATCCCTTGAACCTGCAGATTTGGGACCCATTGAATGGGTACCAGGTAGTATTACTTTAAAGGGTGTGCATTTCCTCACCCAACCTCACATTTCTCTTAGCGCAAACAGTTTCCAGCCTTATGTCTCATCCTGCTGTGGGTCTAGATGTGTTCAATCCATGTTGCATCACCGTCCCTGAGGAAAAGTTGTAAGAGGTTTTCTCTGTCTCTCTGTCGTTTATTTTTTTCAATTTATTACTATATTGGTTACAGCTGATTTTCAAAGCTCTGTTTCTTGCTGCTGTACATCCACTTGATTCACGTACAGAGAGACATCAATAAATTCTTTTTCAGATTCTTACCAGTCGTATATATTCTTTTCCGGTGACTTGAGTGTGCTGAGTGCAGTTCTTTTAGCTACCGTGTAGGCCTTGTTGATTATCAGTTTGGTATTTGGAATGGTATCTTTGCTAATTTCAACCTCCTGGATGATGCCTCACCCCTCCCCACCTTTCCCGTTTAGCAGCCTTATGCGTGTTTTCTACATATTTGACTATGTTTTTGTTTTGTAATTTATTTCATGTGTAGCCATTTTGGATTCCACCTTTAAGTGATATCTTATGATATGTGTCTTTTTCTTTTTGAATTCTGTCACTTAGAATGATCATACGTAACTCCTCCGGAGTCGTTACAACTGGCCATATTTCATTGATTTCCAGGCTGAATAATATTCCACTCTACCTAAGTACCACATCTCTATCCATTTTTTCCCTCCAGAGACATTTAAGTTATATCCTAGTCGAGGATCTTTTAAACAGAGAGGGGGTAAACATTGGGGTGCCTGTGTCCTCTCGATTTTTGTTTTTCCCAAGATATACGCCCATGAGTGCAAGTGCCCTATGCTCTGTAGCTCATTTTTTAGATGCTTTAGTAAACACAATACACTTCTCCAGAATGGCCGTTGGCAATATACATTTCCACTATAAGTCTCACAGGGCTCCCTCTTCTCGTTGCCCTGTCCTGCATTTCTGTTGTTTACGCTTTATGAGGATGGCTCTTCTGACTGATGCGAAGTGATATCTTTTGTAGTATTGACTTCCAGTGCCCACCTGTTTGGTTGGCTAAAAAAGTGTATGCCCTTTTCTTGAATATATACAGAAAAGAACGCATACACCCTTTTTGGCCAACTGCAATGTTGGCAATGTTCAGCTCCTTTTCTTGTGCTTAATGGCGAGTCCTTTCTACCTCCTCAAATCCCTTTCCTGCCATTCTCCCTTGCTTACAAGTCCTTTTCTCTGACTTTCCTCAAGACATTTTTCAGTGATGGATATTTTCAACTCTGCAGTTTTGTGAATTTTACTGCCCCTGAGTTCCATTGTTCAACTCGTGTTTATGGGAACTGGCCACAAAGCAGCGGGATTTCCTCAAGCCCTATACTGTTTCCATGGGCAACCCTAGCCTTTGGTCAATTCGTCTTCCTGATTGGAAATTAGAGTGACATGTGCCTGTCTGAACACCTAGGACTTGTCTCTCATTGTTCCTCATCCTTCCGCTTCATCCTCTGGACAAATTCCAAACTGTACGCAACAGGATGTTGACAGTGCTGACATCTCCAAGTGGGGAGACTGTTAGTAAAGACGCTGGAGGGGTGAACCCGAGCACCAGGAGATGAGGAGATGAGATGCCTTTTCCAAACTCTTCCCGATCAGACGGTATACCATCCTCTGGGTGTGACAGACATGTTTTAGCAGTAGGAAGAGTCCCATTCATGTAAGGAGAACACCAGGGCTTTTTCAAAATCAGTGTCTCCCCGAAACCCAAACTGGGGAAGTTTTTAAGCTACGGCTACACATATGTTCATTAAGGGCCTTGGGAAGTAGGCAGAGTCCAAACTTTAGATGATTGAAGTCTTCAGGGTCAGAAGCACTCACCACCAGCTTCCCTTAGGCTACACTTTAACTGTCATTGATAGATGATGTCAATAAAAATATCTATTCTTTTTCAGATTATTTCCCCTTATAGGTTATTGCAAAATGTTGAGTGTAGTTCCCTGTGCTATACAGTAGTTCCTTGTTGATGATCTATTTTATACATAGCAGTGTGTATGTGTTCATTCCAAACTGTTAATTTATCCCTCCTCCCACCTTTCCCCTTTGGTAATAATAAATTATAAGATTTTATACTTCTCAGAAATGGGGGAGCTGAAAGAGAGGTATCATTTTCAATGGAAAAGCATTTAAAACAAGATTGAAGGTTTAACCAAGATTATTAGCTGTACATCCTTGGAAAGAAATCACTTCGTTTCTCTAATATTGACCTGACAAATAAGACAAACCTTTTCACTGAACTTGCTTATAAAAAGTGATGGAAATATCAAATGGAAGTGTTAAAAACATCTTATTTTACCCGAGCCTTATACACTGTTCTATGTTAACTACAGTTTGGCTCACACATCTGTTCATTGAGGTTACAATAGTCTCAATTTCTGTTACTGATCCTCCAGAGTGGACCCCAACAAGTGTCCCCCTGCCCAGTGTCATTGGGGCCAACAGATCGAGACTGAGTTTGGTTCACAAGCAAAGGAAACTTTATATTTTGATCAGAGAATGGAAAGGTGAGAGCATGCACTACCCCGTGGGCTGTGGGCTGGGCTGCTGTGTAGAGATCCTGTCAGAGTCAGTGGGAGGGAGGGAGGCGGCGGAGCTCTCGAGGGCCGGGTTGGCTGTAGCTCAGGCTCTATATCGTGGAGTCTGCACTGGGCCCCAGGAGCTGAGGTGTCGACCCAGCCATTCTGCACTAGGAAATCTGGTCTGAAGTGCCGGGTGTGGAACCTCTGCATGCGGGACCCTAGGAGCACGTGAAATTAGACAAAGCACAAAGGATAAAAAAGGTTAGACTTGACTTTATTGCCCAGATTCTATTTTTATCTCCCAGGGATTTTTAATGGGCTTTGCTGGGGACAAACCCCTCCTCTGCCTTTTGTCCCGTTCCTCATTCTTGGAGTGCTGAGGGTGCAGACCCTTCTTCTGTAACTGCTGAGTGCTGAGTTGGGAGTCCTCATACCCTGGGGCGAGGGTCAGAGCTTCTCCCCAGCAGCCTCCCGGTGACGTTGATTGTCCCCAGGACCCCTGCCTCCCTGCTCGTCCACCTGAGCACCAGCATTGGAAGTGTTATAGATTCTAATGACCTTTAAGGGTCCAGGAAAGAGATGTGCAGAGACGCTGTGGGGGCCGGTTTCACCCCGCCCCACATTTGTTCAGCCACCTTAGGCTGACCGTCTCTGCCAGCCTAGATGCTCTGACCAGTAGTCTGCGCTTTCTTCAGTTAAGCCCCTGAATTAACGTACAAACAGCACCAGGTGTCAGAGCCCTGCCCGCTCAACTCCCAGACAGTCCAGGGTCAGTGGTGATCAAGGACCATGATGGCTACTGAGTCAACAGCCTTTTGAAGTAAACAGGAGTCCAGCCGGTCTTATTGGCCACCATCATCACGGTGTCTGTCGGCTTTTCTATGGTGACAGTGTGGTATACTGTTCCCCCGCCAAGATTATTAGCTCCCCTCTGGGTGCAGTAAGTCCTGCAAGCAGTAGTCTACTCTTTTGGGACACACTCTTGTTGTTTTATGAGAGAAACTCCAGGTCAAGTGATGTTCACACGAGTCGTCATGGTGCCCTGTTGCCCCCGGTTATCTCTCTGGATGTTGGAGTTGGAGGGCCTCCTCACTCGAGGTCGGTGTGCCCACGGAGCGAACCCTGCAACTTCAGGGCATGGTTGGTGGTTAGGATCACCACGTGGGGTCCTTTTCCCTTAGGAGGGAGGTGGCCTTTTGGGCTGCTGATTTCCAGGTTTTTAGATACCGCCAGTATCTTGGCCAGATGTGGCAGTGGGCCAAGCCCCTTAGTGACCGTAGTTTATCCTACCTGGATGGCATTCTTGCATTGTTCCATTTCAAGTGGTCCCAGTTTTTGCACTAATTCTCCAATGGCGATTCACCTTTCACCGGGAATGTAAAGGTCAAAGGGTTTAGCTAAATTAGGGAGTTCCAGGGCAAGGGTCTGAATTGACTGCTCTTTCCATTCTTGAAAGGCCACTTCTGGATTCTATTCAAAAGGATCATCATCTTTTCCTTTCAGTGTTTCATATAGAGGCCCAGCTAGTAGACTGTAGCTAGGGATCCAGAAGCAGCAAACCCTGGCCTCCCCAGGAACCCCTAAGCTGTCTTCTAGTTTTAGAAAGGGGTAAGGCTGAAAATGGTTTCTTCCCTTTCCTGGGATGGGCTTCTCTGACCTTCTGTGAGAATGAAGCCCAGGCAGGTCACCGCAGTCTGTGATATTTGAGCTTTTTCTTGGACAACTTCTATCCTTTATTGGCTTGGTAGTTCAGAGGCCTCCTTAGTAGGGCTGGTGATCAGAATGTCGTCTGCATATTGAAGGAGGGTTTCCTTTTCCAGAGGTAGAACTTTTAGGTCTTTAGCTAAGCTTTCCCCAAAGATGGTGTGGGAATTTTTGCACCCTTGGGGCCAGACGGCCCGGAAGTATTGTTTTAGTTGTATGTTGAGTCCTGCCACTCACAAGCCAAAATTTCTTGTGACTCTGGGACTAATGGAATACAAAAGAAGGCATCATTGAAGACTAATACAGAATACCATGTCCTGGTGGTTGGTAGAATGACCAGCAGGGTGTAGGAATTAGGAGCAACTGGAGGTATATCCTCGGTGGCTTCACTGACTGTCCTGACATCCTTTACCAGGTCCCCAGCAGCCCATGGGGCTCTCGTGGTCAGACCAATCCCAGAATATGGAGCTCACCTGGGCAGGTACCCCACCCCCACCCCAGCCCACGGGGCTCTCGTGGTCAGGCCCCTCCCAGGATACAGAGCTACCCTTGCAGGTACCGTGGCAGGGCTGGGCACACAGGAACCGTGCACATAGCCCTCATTGCAGAGCACCCCCAGCTCACCTGTCGCTCAGAGCTGACACAGAGCACCTCAGAGCAGGACTTGAACTAACAAACAGCAGCTGCGACAGGTCTGTGACCCTGGGCATCACTCCGTGAGGCCTCCCTCCACCTGGTCTTCCAGAGACTTCCACTGCACCCGGGGCACCAGGCCTCTGTCTCCAACCACCACCCACCCCTCCTCTCCCTGACTCCTGGGTTCCTCTCATTAGGAGAGGGTTTTCTTGAAGTTGTCTCCCACTCATGGGCCAGATAAAATGATTAGAAAACAAGCCAAAGCTGCAGCCCCTTGTCTATCCTGACTCTCAGGAGCCCACACCTGTTCCTTGGACCTGGCCGGTTCAGCAAGTTCCATTTTCTGCAACTGTGAGCCCCTGAGGGGTGATGATTGGCTGACCTGGGCAGCCTTACCGTGCCGGCCAGCCCTCCCCAGGTGTGCCTGGGTTGAGATCAATATAAATACCACTCCAGGCAGCAAGAGCCCCTGCAGCCATGCCTGACGCCATTTTCTCTGCCCTGTCAGCAGTCTCGGGGCTGGGCTGGTGGGAGGGAGTGAGAGGCCACGGCTTTGTGGGTGGCCCAGTGTGAGTGGGGCTCTGCTGGACTTTCTGCAGCAGTTGCCAGGCTGCCACCTGCTAAAGAAGAGGATGTGTCACCCATACCTGCTGCTGGAATTTCTCCCTGGGCAGAGGTGAGGAAGGAAAAAAGCAGTGGGGGCAGGGACAGGACGGGTATCTCAGGCAGGGAAATGGAAATCTTCCAGAAGAGCACCCAGGGCCAGGACCATCCTGGCTGGCCTGCAGGCACCAAGTCGGCCGGCATGCTGTCACTCGTGTGGCTCTATGGCCCTTCCTCTAGGCTTTCAAGTCCTTGTATATATTCAGGTGTTTTACCTGGGACGGGTGGGAATAGTTCAGCAGCAACTGGCCTGGGGCTCAGCTCACGTTTACTCACAGATGCCTCGGCACGGTGCCCCAGCTTTGCAATGAGGACGCTTGTTGCGTGGGGGCTGCTGGCTGAATGGGAGACGATTCCCCACCACTGACCAACTTCAGAATTGTTTACAACTGGAGCAAGTGCCCTGATACGGTTTTCCTCTGTGTAACTGGTGGGTTCTGTGTTTTTTTTCTCTTTTTCGTTTTTGGTTCAAGGTAGATTTTATTCCTCTTTTTTGTATTTACAGATATAAGCATGGAAATAATTTATTCATATAAATACATGTATGTGCAGGGAATAATTGTTTTTTCTGTTTTATTTTTTAAATTTTACTTCTTTTTAATTTTGAATTTTATTTTATATTTTTATACAGCAGGTTCTTATTGGTTATCTATTTTATACATATAAATGTATACATGCCAATCCCAGTCTCTCAACTCCTCCCACCACCACCCCCCCAACAGCTTTCCCCCCTTGTTGTCCATACGTTTGTTGTCTACATCTGTTGCTCTATTTATGCCTTGCAAAATGGTTAATCTGTACAGTTTTTCTAGGTTCCACATATATGCATGAATATACAAGATTTGTTTTTCTCTTTCTGACTTACTTCACTCTGTATGACAGTCTCTAGATCCATCGACGTCTCTACAAATGACCCAATTTCATTCCTTTTCATGGCTGAGTAATATTCCATTTTATATATGTACCACAGCTTTATGCATTCGTCTGTCTGTGGGCATTTAGGTTGCTTCCATTACCTCGATATTGTAAATAGTGATGCAATGAACATTGTGGTGAATGACTCTTTTTGATTTATGGTTTTGTCTGGGTATATGTCCAGGACTGGGATTGCTGTATCATATGGTAATTCTATTGTTAGTTTCTTAAGAAATTCCATATTGTTCTCCATAATGACTGTATCAATTTATATTCCCAACAATAGTGGAAGAGGGTTCCTTTTCTCCACACCCTTTCCAGCATTTTTTGTTTGTAGATTTTCAATGATGCCTATTCTACCAGGTGTGAGGTGATACCTCATTGTTGAATCCATTTCGTTGAGCAAGGGGTAGCTCTTGTCTATTACATATTTGGCTTATGGAACGGTATCTGTGCTAATTTCAAACTCTGCTTTTATGCAGCACCCCAACTCACCTTCCCCCTTAAGCAGGCATAAGTTGGTTTTCTAAACTTGAGACCCTGTTCTGTTTTGTAGTTCAGTTCATGTGTAGCCAAGTTCACATTCTGTGTATTAGTGATACCTTATGATGTTTCTTTTTCTGTGTGACTTATTTCACTTAGAATCATCGTGCCTCAATGCACTCATTATGCTGGTACGGGCCTGGTGACATAGATATCATTGCTGAGTGGTATTCTGTTGTACATAAGTACCGCAACTTCTTTATCCATTATTTGCTCTCTGGGATATTTAACTTGTGCCATAGAAGAGATTTCTGTAAAAAGAGCCATCCCAAATTTTGGGGTTGCTGTGTCTTTTTGATATTAATTTCCCTAAGCTATAGGACCATAAGTGGAAGTGCCCTAAGCTCTGTTGCTTTGTTTTTTAGATGTTTCAGGAAACACCATACACTTCTCCTGAGTGTCTGTTGGCAATTTACATCCCGCCCATCAGCATAACAACGCTCCCAGTTCTCCATGGCCTGTCCTGCCTTTCTGGGTTTTACACTTTTTTCAGATGGCCCTTTTGACCAGGGGGAAGTGAGACTTCATTGTAGTGCAGATTTCCTTTGCAAGTTTGCTTGGTTGGCCAAAAAGGGCGTATGCGTTTTTTCCTGAATATATTCAGGAAAAAACGCATACGCCCTTTTTGGCCAAGTGCATCATTGTGGACGTTCTGCCTCTTTTCCTATGCTTTCAATGCAATTCCAGTCTACCTCCTGAAATCGGTTTCCTGCAATTCTGCCCCGCTTTCAAGTCCTCTTGGCAGCCTTACTTCAGTCTATTTTTGGACGATAGCTGTCATTTATAACTCTGCTGGTTTGTCAATTGCAGTGCCCCTGAGCTCCTTTCTTCAACTCGCTTTCTTGTGACCTGGCCGCAACACCGCAGGATGGCTTCAGGCCCTAATCTGGTTCCGGCCCGGCATGCTGAGCCTTTGGTTAATTCCTCTTCCTGGTGGGAAATGAGAGTTAAATTTGCCCGTCCAGACACCTCCAGCTAGCCTCTCATTGGTTCTCGCTATTCCTGTTCATCTTCCGCAGAAATTGCAAACTGGGCCAAACAGGAGGTTAAAGGCGCTGACTCTCCAAGTTGGGAGAGTGTTAGTAAAGCGTCTGGAATGTTGCACCCGAGTACCAGGGGAAGAAAACTGAGACACATTTGAACACGTCTCCCGTTCACATGGATGATCATACTCTGGGTTCCACATGCATGTTTTAGCTGAAGGAAGAATACCTTAAACCTGGAGAGTTGAGACCCGTGTAATGGGTACCATGCAATATGACTTCAAAGGGTCTTCATTTGCTCACCGAACCTCTCCAATCCTATCACTGCTGCGTTTATGCCCCTGTACACATGCTTTATTCTCTTTTAGAGGCATAGCAATCCATAGGTTTTAAGATACTTACTAGTCAGGTACATTCTTAGGCATTTAATATGGGGTTTTGAGTCCATTTCGTTGAGCAAGGAGTAGCTCTTGTCTATTCCATATTTGGCTTAAGGAACTTTATCTGTGCTCATTTCAATCTCTGGTTTTATGCAGCACCCCAACTCACCTTTCCCCTTAAGCAAGCATAAGTTGGTTTTCTAAATTTGAGACCCTGTTCTGTTCTGTAATTCAGTTCCTGTGTAGCCAAGTTTCCATTCCGTGTATTACTGATATCTTATGATGTTTCTTTTTCTGTGTGACTTATTTCAGTTAGAATCATCATACCTGAATCCACTCATTGTGCTGCTAAGGGCCTGATGAGATAGATTTCATTGCTGAGTGATATTGCTTTGTAAGTGAATACCACAACTTCTTTATCCATTTTTCACTTTCTGCGATGTTGAACTTGTACTGTAAACGAGGTTCTTGTAAACGGAGGCGTCCCAAACATTGGGGTGGCTGTGTCTTTTTGATTTTAATTTCCCTAAGCTATAGGACCATAAGTGGAAGTGCCCTAGGCTCTGTTGCTTTGTTTTTTAGATGTTTCAGGAAACACCATACACTTCTCCGGAGTGGTTGTTGGCAATTTACATCCCGCCCATCAGCATAACAAGGCTCCCAGTTCTCCATGGCCTGTCCTGCCTTTCTGGATTTTACACTTTTTTCAGATGGCCCTTTTGACCGGGGGGGAAGTGAGACTTCATTGTAGTGCAGATTTCCTTTGCAAGCTTGCTTGGTTGGCCAAAAAGGGCGTATGCGTTTTTTCCTGAATATATTCAGGAAAAAACGCATACGCCCTTTTTGGCCAAGTGCATCATTGTGGACGTTCTGCCTCTTTTCCTATGCTTTCAATGCAATTCCAGTCTACCTCCTGAAATCGGTTTCCTGCAATTCTGCCCCGCTTTCAAGTCCTCTTGGCAGCCTTACTTCAGTCTATTTTTGGACGATAGCTGTCATTTATAACTCTGCAGGTTTGTGAATTACAGTGCCCCTGAGCTCCTTTCTTCAACTCGCTTTCTTGTGAGCTGGCCGCAACACCGCAGGATGGCTTCAGGCCCTAATCTGGTTCCGGCCCGGCATGCTGAGCCTTTGGTTAATTCCTCTTCCTGGTGGGAAATGAGAGTTAAATTTGCCCATTCAGACACCTGCAGCTAGCCTCTCATTGGTTCTCGCTATTCCTGTTCATCTTCCGCAGAAATTGCAAACTGGGCCAAACAGGAGGTTAAAGGCACTGACTCTCCAAGTCGGGAGAATGTTAGTAAAGCGTCTGGAATGTTGCACCCGAGTACCAGGGGAGGAAAACTGAGACATATTTGAACACGTCTCCCGTTCACATGGTTGATCATACGCTGGGTTCCACATGCATGTTTTAGCTGAAGGAAGAATACCTTAAACCTGGAGAGTTGAGACCCGTGTAATGGGTACCATGCAATATGACTTCAAAGGGTCTTCATTTGCTCACCGAACCTCTCCAATCCTATCACTGCTGCGTTTATGCCCCTGTACACACGCTTGATTCTCTTTTGGAGACATAGCAATCCATAGGTTTTAAGATACTTACTAGTCAGGTACATTCTTAGGCGTTTAATATGGGGTGTTGAGTCCATTTCGTTGAGCAAGGAGTAGCTCTTGTCTATTCCATATTTGGCTTAAGGAACTTTATCTGTGCTCATTTCAATCTCTGGTTTTATGCAGCACCCCAACTCACCTTTACCCTTAAGCAAGCATAAGTTGGTTTTCTAAATTTGAGACCCTGTTCTGTTTTGGAATGTAGTTCCTGTGTAGCCAAGTTTCCATTCCGTGTATTAGTGATATCTTATGATGTTTCTTTTTCTGTGTGACTTATTTCAGTTAGAATCATCATACCTGAATCCACTCATTGTGCTGCTAAGGGCCTGATGACATAGATTTCATTGCTGAGTGATACTGCATTGTACGTAAGTACCACAAGTTCTTTATCCATTTTTCACTTTCTGTGATATTGCACTTGTACGGTAAACGAGGTTCTTGTAAACGGAGGTGTCCCAAACTTTGGGGTGGCTGTGTCTTTTTGATTTTAATTTCCCTAAGCTATAGGACCATAAGTGGAAGTGCCCTAGGCTCTGTTGCTTTGTTTTTTAGATGTTTCAGGAAACACCATACACTTCTCCTGAGTGTCTGTTGGCAATTTACATCCCGCCCATCAGCATAACAAGGCTCCCAGTTCTCCATGGCCTGTCCTGCCTTTCTGGATTTTACACTTTTTTCAGATGGCCCTTTTGACCGGGGGGAAGTGAGACTTCATTGTAGTGCAGATTTCCTTTGCAAGTTTGCTTGGTTGGCCAAAAAGGGCGTATGCGTTTTTTCCTGAATATATTCAGGAAAAAACGCATACGCCCTATTTGGCCAAGTGCATCATTGTGGACGTTCTGCCTCTTTTCCTATGCTTTCAATGCAATTCCAGTCTACCTCCTGAAATCGGTTTCCTGCAATTCTGCCCCGCTTTCAAGTCCTCTTGGCAGCCTTACTTCAGTCTATTTTTGGACGATAGCTGTCATTTATAACTCTGCAGGTTTGTGAATTACAGTGCCCCTGAGCTCCTTTCTTCAACTCGCTTTCTTGTGACCTGGCCGCAACACCGCAGGATGTCTTCAGGCCCTAATCTGGTTCTGGCACGGCACGCTGAGCCTTTGGTTAATTCCTCTTCCTGGTGGGAAATGAGAGTTAAATTTGCCCATCCAGACACCTCCAGCTAGTCTCTCATTGATTCTCGCTATTCCTGTTCATCTTCCACAGAAATTGCAAACTGGGCCAAACAGGAGGTTAAAGGGACTGACTCTCCAAGTGGGGAGAGTGTTAGTAAAGCGTCTGGAATGTTGCACCCGAGTACCAGGGTACGAGAACTGAGACATATTTGAACACGTCTCCCGATAACATGGTTGATCATACTCTAGGTTCCACATGCATGTTTTAGCTGAAGGAAGAATACCTTAAACCTGGGTAGTTGAAACCCGTGGAATGGGTACCATGCAATATGACTTCAAAGGGTCTTCATTTGCTCACGAACCTCTCCAATCCTATCACTGCTGCGTTTATGCCCCTGTACCCATGCTTGATTCACTTTCGGAGACATAGCAATCCATAGGTTTTAAGATACTTACTAGTCAGGTACATTCTTAGGCGTTTAATATGCGGTGTTGAGTCCATTTCGTTGAGCAAGGAGTAGCTCTTGTCTATTCCATATTTGGCTTAAGGAACTTTATCTGTGCTCATTTCAATCTCTGGTTTTATGCAGCACCCCAACTCACCTTTCCCCTTAAGCAAGCATAAGTTGGTTTTCTAAATTTGAGACCCTGTTCTGTTCTGTAATTCAGTTCCTGTGTAGCCAAGTTTCCATTCCGTGTATTACTGATATCTTATGATGTTTCTTTTTCTGTGTGACTTATTTCAGTTAGAATCATCATACCTGAATCCACTCATTGTGCTGCTAAGGGCCTGATGACGTAGATTTCATTGCTGAGTGATATTGCTTTGTAAGTAAATACCACAACTTCTTTATCCATTTTTCACTTTCTGCGATGTTGAACTTGTACTGTAAACGAGGTTCTTGTAAACAGAGGCGTCCCAAACTTTGGGGTGGCTGTGTCTTTTTGATTTTAATTTCCCTAAGCTATAGGACCATAAGTGGAAGTGCCCTAGGTTCTGTTGCTTTGTTTTTTAGATGTTTCAGGAAACACCATACACTTCTCCCGAGTGGTTCTTGGCAATTTACATCCCGCCCATCAGCATAACAAGGCTCCCAGTTCTCCATGGCCTGTCCTGCCTTTCTGGATTTTACACTTTTTTCAGATGGCCCTTTTGACCAGGGGGAAGTGAGACTTCATTGTAGTGCAGATTTCCTTTGCAAGTTTGCTTGGTTGGCCAAAAAGGGCGTATGCGTTTTTTCCTGAATATATTCAGGAAAAAACGCATACGCCCTTTTTGGCCAAGTGCATCATTGTGGACGTTCTGCCTCTTTTCCTATGCTTTCAATGCAATTCCAGTCTACCTCCTGAAATCGGTTTCCTGCAATTCTGCCCCGCTTTCAAGTCTTCTTGGCAGCCTTACTTCAGTCTATTTTTGGATGATAGCTGTCATTTATAACTCTGCTGGTTTGTCAATTGCAGTGCCCCTGAGCTCCTTTCTTCAACTCGCTTTCTTGTGACCTGGCCGCAACACCGCAGGATGGCTTCAGGCCCTAATCTGGTTCCGGCCCGGCATGCTGAGCCTTTGGTTAATTCCTCTTCCTGGTGGGAAATGAGAGTTAAATTTGCCCGTCCAGACACCTCCAGCTAGCCGCTCATTGGTTCTCGCTATTCCTGTTCATCTTCCGCAGAAATTGCAAACTGGGCCAAACAGGAGGTTAAAGGCGCTGACTCTCCAAGTTGGGAGAGTGTTAGTAAAGCGTCTGGAATGTTGCACCCGAGTACCAGGGGAAGAAAACTGAGACATATTTGAACACGTCTCCCGTTCACACGGATGATCATACTCTGGGTTCCACATGCATGTTTTAGCTGAAGGAAGAATACCTTAAACCTGGAGAGTTGAGACCCGTGTAATGGGTACCATGCAATATGACTTCAAAGGGTCTTCATTTGCTCACCGAACCTCTCCAATCCTATCACTGCTGCGTTTATGCCCCTGTACACATGCTTTATTCTCTTTTAGAGGCATAGCAATCCATAGGTTTTAAGATACTTACTAGTCAGGTACATTCTTAGGCATTTAATATGGGGTTTTGAGTCCATTTCGTTGAGCAAGGAGTAGCTCTTGTCTATTCCATATTTGGCTTAAGGAACTTTATCTGTGCTCATTTCAATCTCTGGTTTTATGCAGCACCCCAACTCACCTTTCCCCTTAAGCAAGCATAAGTTGGTTTTCTAAATTTGAGACCCTGTTCTGTTCTGTAATTCAGTTCCTGTGTAGCCAAGTTTCCATTCCGTGTATTACTGATATCTTATGATGTTTCTTTTTCTGTGTGACTTATTTCAGTTAGAATCATCATACCTGAATCCACTCATTGTGCTGCTAAGGGCCTGATGAGATAGATTTCATTGCTGAGTGATATTGCTTTGTAAGTGAATACCACAACCACATTATCCATTTTTCACTTTCTGCGATGTTGAACTTGTACTGTAAACGAGGTTCTTTTAAACAGAGGTGTCCCAAACTTTGGGGTGGCTGTGTCTTTTTGATTTTAATTTCCCTAAGCTATAGGACCATAAGTGGAAGTGCCCTAGGCTCTGTTGCTTTGTTTTTTAGATGTTTCAGGAAACACCATACACTTCTCCCGAGTGTCTGTTGGCAATTTACATCCCGCCCATCAGCATAACAAGGCTCCCAGTTCTCAATGGCCTGTCCTGCCTTTCTGGATTTTACACTTTTTGCAGATGGCCCTTTTGACCGAGGGGAAGTGAGACTTCATTGTAGTGCAGATTTCCTTTGCAAGCTTGCTTGGTTGGCCAAAAAGGGCGTATGCGTTTTTTCCTGAATATATTCAGGAAAAAACGCATACGCCCTTTTTGGCCAAGTGCATCATTGTGGATGTTCTGCCTCTTTTCCTATGCTTTCAATGCAATTCCAGTCTACCTCCTGAAATCGGTTTCCTGCAATTCTGCCCCGCTTTCAAGTCCTCTTGGCAGCCTTACTTCAGTCTATTTTTGGACGATAGCTGTCATTTATAACTCTGCAGGTTTGTGAATTACAGTGCCCCTGAGCTCCTTTCTTCAACTCGCTTTCTTGTGAGCTGGCCGCAACACCGCAGGATGGCTTCAGGCCCTAATCTGGTTCCGGCCCGGCATGCTGAGCCTTTGGTTAATTCCTCTTCCTGGTGGGAAATGAGAGTTAAATTTGCCCATTCAGACACCTGCAGCTAGCCTCTCATTGGTTCTCGCTATTCCTGTTCATCTTCCGCAGAAATTGCAAACTGGGCCAAACAGGAGGTTAAAGGCACTGACTCTCCAAGTCGGGAGAGTGTTAGTAAAGCGTCTGGAATGTTGCACCCGAGTACCAGGGGAGGAAAACTGAGACATATTTGAACACGTCTCCCGTTCACATGGTTGATCATACGCTGGGTTCCACATGCATGTTTTAGCTGAAGGAAGAATACCTTAAACCTGGAGAGTTGAGACCTGTGTAATGGGTACCATGCAATATGACTTCAAAGGGTCTTCATTTGCTCACCGAACCTCTCCAATCCTATCACTGCTGCGTTTATGCCCCTGTACACACGCTTGATTCTCTTTTGGAGACATAGCAATCCATAGGTTTTAAGATACTTACTAGTCAGGTACATTCTTAGGCGTTTAATATGGGGTGTTGAGTCCATTTCGTTGAGCAAGGAGTAGCTCTTGTCTATTCCATATTTGGCTTAAGGAACTTTATCTGTGCTCATTTCAATCTCTGGTTTTATGCAGCACCCCAACTCACCTTTACCCTTAAGCAAGCATAAGTTGGTTTTCTAAATTTGAGACCCTGTTCTGTTTTGGAATGTAGTTCCTGTGTAGCCAAGTTTCCATTCCGTGTATTAGTGATATCTTATGATGTTTCTTTTTCTGTGTGACTTATTTCAGTTAGAATCATCATACCTGAATCCACTCATTGTGCTGCTAAGGGCCTGATGACATAGATTTCATTGCTGAGTGATACTGCATTGTACGTAAGTACCACAAGTTCTTTATCCATTTTTCACTTTCTGTGATATTGCACTTGTACGGTAAACGAGGTTCTTGTAAACGGAGGTGTCCCAAACTTTGGGGTGGCTGTGTCTTTTTGATTTTAATTTCCCTAAGCTATAGGACCATAAGTGGAAGTGCCCTAGGCTCTGTTGCTTTGTTTTTTAGATGTTTCAGGAAACACCATACACTTCTCCTGAGTGTCTGTTGGCAATTTACATCCCGCCCATCAGCATAACAAGGCTCCCAGTTCTCCATGGCCTGTCCTGCCTTTCTGGATTTTACACTTTTTTCAGATGGCCCTTTTGACCGGGGGGAAGTGAGACTTCATTGTAGTGCAGATTTCCTTTGCAAGTTTGCTTGGTTGGCCAAAAAGGGCGTATGCGTTTTTTCCTGAATATATTCAGGAAAAAACGCATACGCCCTATTTGGCCAAGTGCATCATTGTGGACGTTCTGCCTCTTTTCCTATGCTTTCAATGCAATTCCAGTCTACCTCCTGAAATCGGTTTCCTACAATTCTGCCCCGCTTTCAAGTCCTCTTGGCAGCCTTACTTCAGTCTATTTTTGGACGATAGCTGTCATTTATAACTCTGCAGGTTTGTGAATTACAGTGCCCCTGAGCTCCTTTCTTCAACTCGCTTTCTTGTGACCTGGCCGCAACACCGCAGGATGTCTTCAGGCCCTAATCTGGTTCTGGCACGGCACGCTGAGCCTTTGGTTATTTCCTCTTCCTGGTGGGAAATGAGAGTTAAATTTGCCCGTCCAGACACCTCCAGCTAGCCTCTCATTGGTTCTCGCTATTCCTGTTCATCTTCCACAGAAATTGCAAACTGGGCCAAACAGGAGGTTAAAGGGACTGACTCTCCAACTGGGGAGAGTGTTAGTAAAGCGTCTGGAATATTGCACCCGAGTACCAGGGTACGAAAACTGAGACATATTTGAACACGTCTCCCGATAACATGGTTGATCATACTCTAGGTTCCACATGCATGTTTTAGCTGAAGGAAGAATACCTTAAACCTGGGTAGTTGAAACCCGTGGAATGGGTACCATGCAATATGACTTCAAAGGGTCTTCATTTGCTCACGAACCTCTCCAATCCTATCACTGCTGCGTTTATGCCCCTGTACCCATGCTTGATTCACTTTCGGAGACATAGCAATCCATAGGTTTTAAGATACTTACTAGTCAGGTACATTCTTAGGCGTTTAATATGCGGTGTTGAGTCCATTTCGTTGAGCAAGGAGTAGCTCTTGTCTATTCCATATTTGGCTTAAGGAACTTTATCTGTGCTCATTTCAATCTCTGGTTTTATGCAGCACCCCAACTCACCTTTCCCCTTAAGCAAGCATAAGTTGGTTTTCTAAATTTGAGACCCTGTTCTGTTCTGTAATTCAGTTCCTGTGTAGCCAAGTTTCCATTCCGTGTATTACTGATATCTTATGATGTTTCTTTTTCTGTGTGACTTATTTCAGTTAGAATCATCATACCTGAATCCACTCATTGTGCTGCTAAGGGCCTGATGACACAGATTTCATTGCTGAGTGATATTGCTTTGTAAGTAAATACCACAACTTCTTTATCCATTTTGCACTTTCTGCGATGTTGAACTTGTACTGTAAACGAGGTTCTTGTAAACAGAGGCGTCCCAAACTTTGGGGTGGCTGTGTCTTTTTGATTTTAATTTCCCTAAGCTATAGGACCATAAGTGGAAGTGCCCTAGGTTCTGTTGCTTTGTTTTTTAGATGTTTCAGGAAACACCATACACTTCTCCCGAGTGGTTGTTGGCAATTTACATCCCGCCCATCAGCATAACAAGGCTCCCAGTTCTCCATGGCCTGTCCTGCCTTTCTGGATTTTACACTTTTTTCAGATGGCCCTTTTGACCGTGGGGAAGTGAGACTTCATTGTAGTGCAGATTTCCTTTGCAAGTTTGCTTGGTTGGCCAAAAAGGGCGTATGCGTTTTTTCCTGAATATATTCAGGAAAAAACGCATACGCCCTTTTTGGCCAAGTGCATCATTGTGGACGTTCTGCCTCTTTTCCTATGCTTTCAATGCAATTCCAGTCTACCTCCTGAAATCGGTTTCCTGCAATTCTGCCCCGCTTTCAAGTCCTCTTGGCAGCCTTACTTCAGTCTATTTTTGGACGATAGCTGTCATTTATAACTCTGCTGGTTTGTCAATTGCAGTGCCCCTGAGCTCCTTTCTTCAACTCGCTTTCTTGTGACCTGGCCGCAACACCGCAGGATGGCTTCAGGCCCTAATCTGGTTCCGGCCCGGCATGCTGAGCCTTTGGTTAATTCCTCTTCCTGGTGGGAAATGAGAGTTAAATTTGCCCGTCCAGACACCTCCAGCTAGCCTCTCATTGGTTCTCGCTATTCCTGTTCATCTTCCGCAGAAATTGCAAACTGGGCCAAACAGGAGGTTAAAGGCGCTGACTCTCCAAGTTGGGAGAGTGTTAGTAAAGCGTCTGGAATGTTGCACCCGAGTACCAGGGGAAGAAAACTGAGACATATTTGAACACGTCTCCCGTTCACACGGATGATCATACTCTGGGTTCCACATGCATGTTTTAGCTGAAGGAAGAATACCTTAAACCTGGAGAGTTGAGACCCGTGTAATGGGTACCATGCAATATGACTTCAAAGGGTCTTCATTTGCTCACCGAACCTCTCCAATCCTATCACTGCTGCGTTTATGCCCCTGTACACATGCTTTATTCTCTTTTAGAGGCATAGCAATCCATAGGTTTTAAGATACTTACTAGTCAGGTACATTCTTAGGCATTTAATATGGGGTTTTGAGTCCATTTCGTTGAGCAAGGAGTAGCTCTTGTCTATTCCATATTTGGCTTAAGGAACTTTATCTGTGCTCATTTCAATCTCTGGTTTTATGCAGCACCCCAACTCACCTTTCCCCTTAAGCAAGCATAAGTTGGTTTTCTAAATTTGAGACCCTGTTCTGTTCTGTAATTCAGTTCCTGTGTAGCCAAGTTTCCATTCCGTGTATTACTGATATCTTATGATGTTTCTTTTTCTGTGTGACTTATTTCAGTTAGAATCATCATACCTGAATCCACTCATTGTGCTGCTAAGGGCCTGATGAGATAGATTTCATTGCTGAGTGATATTGCTTTGTAAGTGAATACCACAACTTCTTTATCCATTTTTCACTTTCTGCGATGTTGAACTTGTACTGTAAACGAGGTTCTTGTAAACGGAGGCGTCCCAAACATTGGGGTGGCTGTGTCTTTTTGATTTTAATTTCCCTAAGCTATAGGACCATAAGTGGAAGTGCCCTAGGCTCTGTTGCTTTGTTTTTTAGATGTTTCAGGAAACACCATACACTTCTCCCGAGTGGTTGTTGGCAATTTACATCCCGCCCATCAGCATAACAAGGCTCCCAGTTCTCCATGGCCTGTCCTGCCTTTCTGGATTTTACACTTTTTTCAGATGGCCCTTTTGACCGGGGGGAAGTGAGACTTCATTGTAGTGCAGATTTCCTTTGCAAGCTTGCTTGGTTGGCCAAAAAGGGCGTATGCGTTTTTTCCTGAATATATTCAGGAAAAAACGCATACGCCCTTTTTGGCCAACTGCATCATTGTGGACGTTCTGCCTCTTTTCCTATGCTTTCAATGCAATTCCAGTCTACCTCCTGAAATCGGTTTCCTGCAATTCTGCCCCGCTTTCAAGTCCTCTTGGCAGCCTTACTTCAGTCTATTTTTGGACGATAGCTGTCATTTATAACTCTGCAGGTTTGTGAATTACAGTGCCCCTGAGCTCCTTTCTTCAACTCGCTTTCTTGTGAGCTGGCCGCAACACCGCAGGATGGCTTCAGGCCCTAATCTGGTTCCGGCCCGGCATGCTGAGCCTTTGGTTAATTCCTCTTCCTGGTGGGAAATGAGAGTTAAATTTGCCCATTCAGACACCTGCAGCTAGCCTCTCATTGGTTCTCGCTATTCCTGTTCATCTTCCGCAGAAATTGCAAACTGGGCCAAACAGGAGGTTAAAGGCACTGACTCTCCAAGTCGGGAGAGTGTTAGTAAAGCGTCTGGAATGTTGCACCCGAGTACCAGGGGAGGAAAACTGAGACATATTTGAACACGTCTCCCGTTCACATGGTTGATCATACGCTGGGTTCCACATGCATGTTTTAGCTGAAGGAAGAATACCTTAAACCTGGAGAGTTGAGACCCGTGTAATGGGTACCATGCAATATGACTTCAAAGGGTCTTCATTTGCTCACCGAACCTCTCCAATCCTATCACTGCTGCGTTTATGCCCCTGTACACACGCTTGATTCTCTTTTGGAGACATAGCAATCCATAGGTTTTAAGATACTTACTAGTCAGGTACATTCTTAGGCGTTTAATATGGGGTGTTGAGTCCATTTCGTTGAGCAAGGAGTAGCTCTTGTCTATTCCATATTTGGCTTAAGGAACTTTATCTGTGCTCATTTCAATCTCTGGTTTTATGCAGCACCCCAACTCACCTTTACCCTTAAGCAAGCATAAGTTGGTTTTCTAAATTTGAGACCCTGTTCTGTTTTGGAATGTAGTTCCTGTGTATCCAAGTTTCCATTCCGTGTATTAGTGATATCTTATGATGTTTCTTTTTCTGTGTGACTTATTTCAGTTAGAATCATCATACCTGAATCCACTCATTGTGCTGCTAAGGGCCTGATGACATAGATTTCATTGCTGAGTGATACTGCATTGTACGTAAGTACCACAAGTTCTTTATCCATTTTTCACTTTCTGTGATATTGCACTTGTACGGTAAACGAGGTTCTTGTAAACGGAGGTGTCCCAAACTTTGGGGTGGCTGTGTCTTTTTGATTTTAATTTCCCTAAGCTATAGGACCATAAGTGGAAGTGCCCTAGGCTCTGTTGCTTTGTTTTTTAGATGTTTCAGGAAACACCATACACTTCTCCTGAGTGTCTGTTGGCAATTTACATCCCGCCCATCAGCATAACAAGGCTCCCAGTTCTCCATGGCCTGTCCTGCCTTTCTGGATTTTACACTTTTTTCAGATGGCCCTTTTGACCGGGGGGAAGTGAGACTTCATTGTAGTGCAGATTTCCTTTGCAAGTTTGCTTGGTTGGCCAAAAAGGGCGTATGCGTTTTTTCCTGAATATATTCAGGAAAAAACGCATACGCCCTATTTGGCCAAGTGCATCATTGTGGACGTTCTGCCTCTTTTCCTATGCTTTCAATGCAATTCCAGTCTACCTCCTGAAATCGGTTTCCTGCAATTCTGCCCCGCTTTCAAGTCCTCTTGGCAGCCTTACTTCAGTCTATTTTTGGACGATAGCTGTCATTTATAACTCTGCAGGTTTGTGAATTACAGTGCCCCTGAGCTCCTTTCTTCAACTCGCTTTCTTGTGACCTGGCCGCAACACCGCAGGATGTCTTCAGGCCCTAATCTGGTTCTGGCACGGCACGCTGAGCCTTTGGTTAATTCCTCTTCCTGGTGGGAAATGAGAGTTAAATTTGCCCATCCAGACACCTCCAGCTAGTCTCTCATTGATTCTCGCTATTCCTGTTCATCTTCCACAGAAATTGCAAACTGGGCCAAACAGGAGGTTAAAGGGACTGACTCTCCAAGTGGGGAGAGTGTTAGTAAAGCGTCTGGAATGTTGCACCCGAGTACCAGGGTACGAGAACTGAGACATATTTGAACACGTCTCCCGATAACATGGTTGATCATACTCTAGGTTCCACATGCATGTTTTAGCTGAAGGAAGAATACCTTAAACCTGGGTAGTTGAAACCCGTGGAATGGGTACCATGCAATATGACTTCAAAGGGTCTTCATTTGCTCACGAACCTCTCCAATCCTATCACTGCTGCGTTTATGCCCCTGTTCCCATGCTTGATTCACTTTCGGAGACATAGCAATCCATAGGTTTTAAGATACTTACTAGTCAGGTACATTCTTAGGCGTTTAATATGCGGTGTTGAGTCCATTTCGTTGAGCAAGGAGTAGCTCTTGTCTATTCCATATTTGGCTTAAGGAACTTTATCTGTGCTCATTTCAATCTCTGGTTTTATGCAGCACCCCAACTCACCTTTCCCCTTAAGCAAGCATAAGTTGGTTTTCTAAATTTGAGACCCTGTTCTGTTCTGTAATTCAGTTCCTGTGTAGCCAAGTTTCCATTCCGTGTATTACTGATATCTTATGATGTTTCTTTTTCTGTGTGACTTATTTCAGTTAGAATCATCATACCTGAATCCACTCATTGTGCTGCTAAGGGCCTGATGACGTAGATTTCATTGCTGAGTGATATTGCTTTGTAAGTAAATACCACAACTTCTTTATCCATTTTTCACTTTCTGCGATGTTGAACTTGTACTGTAAACGAGGTTCTTGTAAACAGAGGCGTCCCAAACTTTGGGGTGGCTGTGTCTTTTTGATTTTAATTTCCCTAAGCTATAGGACCATAAGTGGAAGTGCCCTAGGTTCTGTTGCTTTGTTTTTTAGATGTTTCAGGAAACACCATACACTTCTCCCGAGTGGTTCTTGGCAATTTACATCCCGCCCATCAGCATAACAAGGCTCCCAGTTCTCCATGGCCTGTCCTGCCTTTCTGGATTTTACACTTTTTTCAGATGGCCCTTTTGACCAGGGGGAAGTGAGACTTCATTGTAGTGCAGATTTCCTTTGCAAGTTTGCTTGGTTGGCCAAAAAGGGCGTATGCGTTTTTTCCTGAATATATTCAGGAAAAAACGCATACGCCCTTTTTGGCCAAGTGCATCATTGTGGACGTTCTGCCTCTTTTCCTATGCTTTCAATGCAATTCCAGTCTACCTCCTGAAATCGGTTTCCTGCAATTCTGCCCCGCTTTCAAGTCTTCTTGGCAGCCTTACTTCAGTCTATTTTTGGACGATAGCTGTCATTTATAACTCTGCTGGTTTGTCAATTGCAGTGCCCCTGAGCTCCTTTCTTCAACTCGCTTTCTTGTGACCTGGCCGCAACACCGCAGGATGGCTTCAGGCCCTAATCTGGTTCCGGCCCGGCATGCTGAGCCTTTGGTTAATTCCTCTTCCTGGTGGGAAATGAGAGTTAAATTTGCCCGTCCAGACACCTCCAGCTAGCCGCTCATTGGTTCTCGCTATTCCTGTTCATCTTCCGCAGAAATTGCAAACTGGGCCAAACAGGAGGTTAAAGGCGCTGACTCTCCAAGTTGGGAGAGTGTTAGTAAAGCGTCTGGAATGTTGCACCCGAGTACCAGGGGAAGAAAACTGAGACATATTTGAACACGTCTCCCGTTCACACGGATGATCATACTCTGGGTTCCACATGCATGTTTTAGCTGAAGGAAGAATACCTTAAACCTGGAGAGTTGAGACCCGTGTAATGGGTACCATGCAATATGACTTCAAAGGGTCTTCATTTGCTCACCGAACCTCTCCAATCCTATCACTGCTGCGTTTATGCCCCTGTACACATGCTTTATTCTCTTTTAGAGGCATAGCAATCCATAGGTTTTAAGATACTTACTAGTCAGGTACATTCTTAGGCATTTAATATGGGGTTTTGAGTCCATTTCGTTGAGCAAGGAGTAGCTCTTGTCTATTCCATATTTGGCTTAAGGAACTTTATCTGTGCTCATTTCAATCTCTGGTTTTATGCAGCACCCCAACTCACCTTTCCCCTTAAGCAAGCATAAGTTGGTTTTCTAAATTTGAGACCCTGTTCTGTTCTGTAATTCAGTTCCTGTGTAGCCAAGTTTCCATTCCGTGTATTACTGATATCTTATGATGTTTCTTTTTCTGTGTGACTTATTTCAGTTAGAATCATCATACCTGAATCCACTCATTGTGCTGCTAAGGGCCTGATGAGATAGATTTCATTGCTGAGTGATATTGCTTTGTAAGTGAATACCACAACCACATTATCCATTTTTCACTTTCTGCGATGTTGAACTTGTACTGTAAACGAGGTTCTTGTAAACAGAGGTGTCCCAAACTTTGGGGTGGCTGTGTCTTTTTGATTTTAATTTCCCTAAGCTATAGGACCATAAGTGGAAGTGCCCTAGGCTCTGTTGCTTTGTTTTTTAGATGTTTCAGGAAACACCATACACTTCTCCCGAGTGTCTGTTGGCAATTTACATCCCGCCCATCAGCATAACAAGGCTCCCAGTTCTCAATGGCCTGTCCTGCCTTTCTGGATTTTACACTTTTTGCAGATGGCCCTTTTGACCGAGGGGAAGTGAGACTTCATTGTACTGCAGATTTCCTTTGCAAGCTTGCTTGGTTGGCCAAAAAGGGCGTATGCGTTTTTTCCTGAATATATTCAGGAAAAAACGCATACGCCCTTTTTGGCCAAGTGCATCATTGTGGATGTTCTGCCTCTTTTCCTATGCTTTCAATGCAATTCCAGTCTACCTCCTGAAATCGGTTTCCTGCAATTCTGCCCCGCTTTCAAGTCCTCTTGGCAGCCTTACTTCAGTCTATTTTTGGACGATAGCTGTCATTTATAACTCTGCAGGTTTGTGAATTACAGTGCCCCTGAGCTCCTTTCTTCAACTCGCTTTCTTGTGAGCTGGCCGCAACACCGCAGGATGGCTTCAGGCCCTAATCTGGTTCCGGCCCGGCATGCTGAGCCTTTGGTTAATTCCTCTTCCTGGTGGGAAATGAGAGTTAAATTTGCCCATTCAGACACCTGCAGCTAGCCTCTCATTGGTTCTCGCTATTCCTGTTCATCTTCCGCAGAAATTGCAAACTGGGCCAAACAGGAGGTTAAAGGCACTGACTCTCCAAGTCGGGAGAGTGTTAGTAAAGCGTCTGGAATGTTGCACCCGAGTACCAGGGGAGGAAAACTGAGACATATTTGAACACGTCTCCCGTTCACATGGTTGATCATACGCTGGGTTCCACATGCATGTTTTAGCTGAAGGAAGAATACCTTAAACCTGGAGAGTTGAGACCTGTGTAATGGGTACCATGCAATATGACTTCAAAGGGTCTTCATTTGCTCACCGAACCTCTCCAATCCTATCACTGCTGCGTTTATGCCCCTGTACACACGCTTGATTCTCTTTTGGAGACATAGCAATCCATAGGTTTTAAGATACTTACTAGTCAGGTACATTCTTAGGCGTTTAATATGGGGTGTTGAGTCCATTTCGTTGAGCAAGGAGTAGCTCTTGTCTATTCCATATTTGGCTTAAGGAACTTTATCTGTGCTCATTTCAATCTCTGGTTTTATGCAGCACCCCAACTCACCTTTACCCTTAAGCAAGCATAAGTTGGTTTTCTAAATTTGAGACCCTGTTCTGTTTTGGAATGTAGTTCCTGTGTAGCCAAGTTTCCATTCCGTGTATTAGTGATATCTTATGATGTTTCTTTTTCTGTGTGACTTATTTCAGTTAGAATCATCATACCTGAATCCACTCATTGTGCTGCTAAGGGCCTGATGACATAGATTTCATTGCTGAGTGATACTGCATTGTACGTAAGTACCACAAGTTCTTTATCCATTTTTCACTTTCTGTGATATTGCACTTGTACGGTAAACGAGGTTCTTGTAAACGGAGGTGTCCCAAACTTTGGGGTGGCTGTGTCTTTTTGATTTTAATTTCCCTAAGCTATAGGACCATAAGTGGAAGTGCCCTAGGCTCTGTTGCTTTGTTTTTTAGATGTTTCAGGAAACACCATACACTTCTCCTGAGTGTCTGTTGGCAATTTACATCCCGCCCATCAGCATAACAAGGCTCCCAGTTCTCCATGGCCTGTCCTGCCTTTCTGGATTTTACACTTTTTTCAGATGGCCCTTTTGACCGGGGGGAAGTGAGACTTCATTGTAGTGCAGATTTCCTTTGCAAGTTTGCTTGGTTGGCCAAAAAGGGCGTATGCGTTTTTTCCTGAATATATTCAGGAAAAAACGCATACGCCCTATTTGGCCAAGTGCATCATTGTGGACGTTCTGCCTCTTTTCCTATGCTTTCAATGCAATTCCAGTCTACCTCCTGAAATCGGTTTCCTACAATTCTGCCCCGCTTTCAAGTCCTCTTGGCAGCCTTACTTCAGTCTATTTTTGGACGATAGCTGTCATTTATAACTCTGCAGGTTTGTGAATTACAGTGCCCCTGAGCTCCTTTCTTCAACTCGCTTTCTTGTGACCTGGCCGCAACACCGCAGGATGTCTTCAGGCCCTAATCTGGTTCTGGCACGGCACGCTGAGCCTTTGGTTATTTCCTCTTCCTGGTGGGAAATGAGAGTTAAATTTGCCCGTCCAGACACCTCCAGCTAGCCTCTCATTGGTTCTCGCTATTCCTGTTCATCTTCCACAGAAATTGCAAACTGGGCCAAACAGGAGGTTAAAGGGACTGACTCTCCAACTGGGGAGAGTGTTAGTAAAGCGTCTGGAATATTGCACCCGAGTACCAGGGTACGAAAACTGAGACATATTTGAACACGTCTCCCGATAACATGGTTGATCATACTCTAGGTTCCACATGCATGTTTTAGCTGAAGGAAGAATACCTTAAACCTGGGTAGTTGAAACCCGTGGAATGGGTACCATGCAATATGACTTCAAAGGGTCTTCATTTGCTCACGAACCTCTCCAATCCTATCACTGCTGCGTTTATGCCCCTGTACCCATGCTTGATTCACTTTCGGAGACATAGCAATCCATAGGTTTTAAGATACTTACTAGTCAGGTACATTCTTAGGCGTTTAATATGCGGTGTTGAGTCCATTTCGTTGAGCAAGGAGTAGCTCTTGTCTATTCCATATTTGGCTTAAGGAACTTTATCTGTGCTCATTTCAATCTCTGGTTTTATGCAGCACCCCAACTCACCTTTCCCCTTAAGCAAGCATAAGTTGGTTTTCTAAATTTGAGACCCTGTTCTGTTCTGTAATTCAGTTCCTGTGTAGCCAAGTTTCCATTCCGTGTATTACTGATATCTTATGATGTTTCTTTTTCTGTGTGACTTATTTCAGTTAGAATCATCATACCTGAATCCACTCATTGTGCTGCTAAGGGCCTGATGACACAGATTTCATTGCTGAGTGATATTGCTTTGTAAGTAAATACCACAACTTCTTTATCCATTTTGCACTTTCTGCGATGTTGAACTTGTACTGTAAACGAGGTTCTTGTAAACAGAGGCGTCCCAAACTTTGGGGTGGCTGTGTCTTTTTGATTTTAATTTCCCTAAGCTATAGGACCATAAGTGGAAGTGCCCTAGGTTCTGTTGCTTTGTTTTTTAGATGTTTCAGGAAACACCATACACTTCTCCCGAGTGGTTGTTGGCAATTTACATCCCGCCCATCAGCATAACAAGGCTCCCAGTTCTCCATGGCCTGTCCTGCCTTTCTGGATTTTACACTTTTTTCAGATGGCCCTTTTGACCGTGGGGAAGTGAGACTTCATTGTAGTGCAGATTTCCTTTGCAAGTTTGCTTGGTTGGCCAAAAAGGGCGTATGCGTTTTTTCCTGAATATATTCAGGAAAAAACGCATACGCCCTTTTTGGCCAAGTGCATCATTGTGGACGTTCTGCCTCTTTTCCTATGCTTTCAATGCAATTCCAGTCTACCTCCTGAAATCGGTTTCCTGCAATTCTGCCCCGCTTTCAAGTCCTCTTGGCAGCCTTACTTCAGTCTATTTTTGGACGATAGCTGTCATTTATAACTCTGCTGGTTTGTCAATTGCAGTGCCCCTGAGCTCCTTTCTTCAACTCGCTTTCTTGTGACCTGGCCGCAACACCGCAGGATGGCTTCAGGCCCTAATCTGGTTCCGGCCCGGCATGCTGAGCCTTTGGTTAATTCCTCTTCCTGGTGGGAAATGAGAGTTAAATTTGCCCGTCCAGACACCTCCAGCTAGCCTCTCATTGGTTCTCGCTATTCCTGTTCATCTTCCGCAGAAATTGCAAACTGGGCCAAACAGGAGGTTAAAGGCGCTGACTCTCCAAGTTGGGAGAGTGTTAGTAAAGCGTCTGGAATGTTGCACCCGAGTACCAGGGGAAGAAAACTGAGACATATTTGAACACGTCTCCCGTTCACACGGATGATCATACTCTGGGTTCCACATGCATGTTTTAGCTGAAGGAAGAATACCTTAAACCTGGAGAGTTGAGACCCGTGTAATGGGTACCATGCAATATGACTTCAAAGGGTCTTCATTTGCTCACCGAACCTCTCCAATCCTATCACTGCTGCGTTTATGCCCCTGTACACATGCTTTATTCTCTTTTAGAGGCATAGCAATCCATAGGTTTTAAGATACTTACTAGTCAGGTACATTCTTAGGCATTTAATATGGGGTTTTGAGTCCATTTCGTTGAGCAAGGAGTAGATCTTGTCTATTCCATATTTGGCTTAAGGAACTTTATCTGTGCTCATTTCAATCTCTGGTTTTATGCAGCACCCCAACTCACCTTTCCCCTTAAGCAAGCATATGTTGGTTTTCTAAATTTGAGACCCTGTTCTGTTCTGTAATTCAGTTCCTGTGTAGCCAAGTTTCCATTCCGTGTATTACTGATATCTTATGATGTTTCTTTTTCTGTGTGACTTATTTCAGTTAGAATCATCGTACCTGAATCCACTCATTATGCTGCTACGGGCCTGATGACATAGATTTCATTGCTGAGTGATACTGCATTGTACGTAAGTACCACAAGTTCTTTATCAATTTTTCAATTTCTGCGATGTTGAACTTGTACTGTAAACGAGGTTCTTGTAAACAGAGCCGTTCCAAACTTTGGGGTGGCTGTGTCTTTTTGATTTTAATTTCCCTAAGCTATAGGACCATAAGTGGAAGTGCCCTAGGCTCTGTTGCTTTGTTTTTTAGATGTTTCAGGAAACACCATACACTTCTCCAGAGTGGCTGTTGGCAATTTACATCCCGCCCATCAGCATAAGAAGGCTCCCAGTTCTCCATGGCCTGTCGTGCCTTTATGGATTTTACACTTTTTTCAGATGGCCCTTTTGACCGGGTGGTAGTGAGACTTCATTGTAGTGCAGATTTCCTTTGCAAGCTTGCTTGGTTGGCCAAAAAGGGCGTATGCGTTTTTTCCTGAATATATTCAGGAAAAAACGCATACGCCCTTTTTGGCCAAGTGCATCATTGTCGAGTTTCTGACTCTCTTCATATGCTTTCAATGCAATTCCAGTCTACCTCCTGAAATCGGTTTCCTGCAATTCTGCCTTGCTTTCAATGCCTCTTCATAGCCTTACCTCAATATATTTTTAAAAATAGTTGGCCTTTATAACTCTGCAGGTTTTTGAATTGCAGTGGCCCTTAGCTCCATTTTTTAGCTCTTATTTTTGTGGTCTTGCCCCGTAACCACAGGATTCCTTTAAGCCCTATTTTTCTTCTGGGGCACCTTGCTGTGCCTTTGGTTAATTCTTCTTACTGATGTGATATTAGAGTGACATGTGCCCATTGAAACCGCTACAGCTAGTTTCTCACTGGTTCCCCCTATTCCCATTCATCCTCTGCACTAACTGCAGACTGTGCGATACCAGAACTTAAAGGCATTGACTCCATGTGGGGATGTTGTTAGTAAAGCGGCTGGAATGTCGATCCGGAGCCCCAGGAGAGGAAAAATGAGGTGCGTTTTAGAAACCTTTCCCGATCATATGGTATACCAGTCGCTGGGTTTCCCAAGCATGGTTTAGCTGTAGGAAGATTCCCTTCAACCTGGAGTGTTGGGACCCTTGGACTGAGTAGCATGAAGTATTGCATTAAACTTTCGGCAGTTGCTCACCAAAGCTCACCAATCCTGTCAGCCCCAAGTGTCCAGCCTTATGTCTTATCCAGCTGTGGGTTTATATGTGGTCAATCCAGGTTGCATCACAGCCCCTGAGCGAATTTTGTAAGAATTTTTCTCTCTTTCATTGTTTCAGCGTTTTGTTTTTAAAATTTATTTCTATAATGGGGTTTAGCTCCTTTTCACTGCTGTGTTTGTGCCGCTCTGCACACACTTGATTCCCTTATGGAGATATATCAATACATGGGTTTTAAGATTCTTATTCCTCAGATATATTTCTCTGTGGTGTATAGGGTGTGTTGAGGCCAGTTCATTGAGCAAGGTGTAGATCTTGTCTAATACCTATTTGGTTTATTGAACGGTATCTGTGCTAATTTCAAACTCTGGTTTTATGCATCACCCCACCTCTCCTTTCCCCTTAAGCTGACATAAGTGTGTTTTCTAAATGTGAGACACTGTTCTGTTCTGTAATTCATTTCTTGTGCAGCCATATTTACCCTCCCTCTATAAGTGATATCTTATGATATGTTTCTTTTTCTGTTTGACTTATTTCAAGTAGTATTATCGGACCTAAATCCACTCTTTATCCTTCTACTAGCCTTATTACATTGATTTCATGGTGAAGAGATATTCCATTGTACATAAGTACCACATCTTTATCCATTGTTCTCTTTCCTGGGATATTTAAGGTGTACTGAAGTTGAGGTTCTTGTAAACAGAGTAGCCCTAAACTGTGGTGTGCTTGTGTCTTGTTGATTTTTAGACTTCCCTAGATATACTCCCATGATTGGAAGTGTCCTATGCTCTGTAGCTCTGTTTTTTAGATGATTTAGGAACCACCATACACTTCTCCAGAGTGGCTCTCGGCAGTTCACACACTGCCCATCAGCGTATAAAGGCTCCCTGTTCTCCATGGCCTGTCCTGCATTTCTGGTTTTTACAATTTTTTAGGATGGCCCTTTTGACCGGTGGGAAGTGAGACTTCTTTGTTGTGCACATTTGCATTGCTTGCTTGCTTCGTTGCCCATAAAGTGCGTATGCGTTTTTTCCTGGATATAATCAGGAAAAAACGCATACGCCCTTTTGGGCCAACTGCATCATTGTCGAAATTCTGCCGCTTTTCATGTGCGTTAAAGACGAGTCCAATCTATCTCTTGAAATCTGTTTCTTGCAATTCTGTCTTGCATTCAGATCCTCTTCTTTGCCTTACCTCAACATATTTTTGGACGTTAGTTTTCATTTATAACTCTGCAGGTTTGTGAATTGCAGTGACCCTGAGCTCCATTTTTTAAGTTGCTCTTTTGTGAGCTGGCCTCAAACCTGCAGGATTGCTTCAGGCCCTATTTTGGCTCCGGCGAGGCAGGCTGAGCCTTTCTTTAATTCTTATTCTTAATGGGAAATTAGAGTGATATGTGCCCGTCCAAACCCCTACAACTCTTCTCTCATTGGTTCCCCCTCTTCCCGTTCATCCTCCTCACAATTTGCAAAATGTGTGAAACAGAAGTTTAAATGTGCTGATTCTCCAAGTGGGGAGATTCTAAGTAGCATGGCTGGAATGGTGAACAGGAGCACCAGGAGAGGATAAATGAGGTGCATTTTAGACACATCTCCCGATCACATGGTGTACAGTCCTCTGGGTTTTCCATGCATGTTTTAGCTGTAGGAAGATCCCTTGAACCTGCAGATTTGGGACCCATTGAATGGGTACCAGGTAGTATTACTTTAAAGGGTGTGCATTTCCTCACCCAACCTCACATTTCTCTTAGCGCAAACAGTTTCCAGCCTTATGTCTCATCCTGCTGTGGGTCTAGATGTGTTCAATCCATGTTGCATCACCGTCCCTGAGGAAAAGTTGTAAGAGGTTTTCTCTGTCTCTCTGTCGTTTATTTTTTTCAATTTATTACTATATTGGTTACAGCTGATTTTCAAAGCTCTGTTTCTTGCTGCTGTACATCCACTTGATTCGCGTACAGAGAGACATCAATAAATTCTTTTTCAGATTCTTACCAGTCGTATATATTCTTTTCCGGTGACTTGAGTGTGCTGAGTGCAGTTCTTTTAGCTACCGTGTAGGCCTTGTTGATTATCAGTTTGGTATTTGGAATGGTATCTTTGCTAATTTCAACCTCCTGGATGATGCCTCACCCCTCCCCACCTTTCCCGTTTAGCAGCCTTATGCGTGTTTTCTACATATTTGACTATGTTTTTGTTTTGTAATTTATTTCATGTGTAGCCATTTTGGATTCCACCTTTAAGTGATATCTTATGATATGTGTCTTTTTCTTTTTGAATTCTGTCACTTAGAATGATCATACGTAACTCCTCCGGAATTGTTACAACTGGCCATATTTCATTGATTTCCAGGCTGAATAATATTCCACTCTACCTAAGTACCACATCTCTATACATTTTTTCCCTCCAGAGACATTTAAGTTATATCCTAGTCGAGGATCTTTTAAACAGAGAGGGGGTAAACATTGGGGTGTCTGTGTCCTCTCGATTTTTGTTTTTCCCAAGATATACGCCCATGAGTGCAAGTGCCCTATGCTCTGTAGCTCATTTTTTAGATGCTTTAGTAAACACAATACACTTCTCCAGAATGGCCGTTGGCAATATACATTTCCACTATAAGTCTCACAGGGCTCCCTCTTCTCGTTGCCCTGTCCTGCATTTCTGTTGTTTACGCTTTATGAGGATGGCTCTTCTGACTGATGCGAAGTGATATATTTTGTAGTATTGACTTCCAGTGCCCACCTGTTTGGTTGGCTAAAAAAGTGTATGCCCTTTTCTTGAATATATACAGAAAAGAACGCATACACCCTTTTTGGCCAACTGCAATGTTGGCAATGTTGGCAATGTTCAGCTCCTTTTCTTGTGCTTAATGGCGAGTCCTTTCTACCTCCTCAAATCCCTTTCCTGCCATTCTCCCTTGCTTACAAGTCCTTTTCTCTGACTTTCCTCAAGACATTTTTCAGTGATGGATATTTTCAACTCTGCAGTTTTGTGAATTTTACTGCCCCTGAGTTCCATTGTTCAACTCGTGTTTATGGGAACTGGCCACAAAGCAGCGGGATTTCCTCAAGCCCTATACTGTTTCCATGGGCAACCCTAGCCTTTGGTCAATTCGTCTTCCTGATTGGAAATTAGAGTGACATGTGCCTGTCTGAACACCTAGGACTTGTCTCTCATTGTTCCTCATCCTTCCGCTTCATCCTCTGGACAAATTCCAAACTGTACGCAACAGGATGTTGACAGTGCTGACATCTCCAAGTGGGGAGACTGTTAGTAAAGACGCTGGAGGGGTGAACCCGAGCACCAGGAGATGAGGAGATGAGATGCCTTTTCCAAACTCTTCCCGATCAGACGGTATACCATCCTCTGGGTGTGACAGACATGTTTTAGCAGTAGGAAGAGTCCCATTCATGTAAGGAGAACACCAGGGCTTTTTCAAAATCAGTGTCTCCCCGAAACCCAAACTGGGGAAGTTTTTAAGCTACGGCTACACATATGTTCATTAAGGGCCTTGGGAAGTAGGCAGAGTCCAAACTTTAGATGATTGAAGTCTTCAGGGTCAGAAGCACTCACCACCAGCTTCCCTTAGGCTACACTTTAACTGTCATTGATAGATGATGTCAATAAAAATATCTATTCTTTTTCAGATTATTTCCCCTTATAGGTTATTGCAAAATGTTGAGTGTAGTTCCCTGTGCTATACAGTAGTTCCTTGTTGATGATCTATTTTATACATAGCAGTGTGTATGTGTTCATTCCAAACTGTTAATTTATCCCTCCTCCCACCTTTCCCCTTTGGTAATAATAAATTATAAGATTTTATACTTCTCAGAAATGGGGGAGCTGAAAGAGAGGTATCATTTTCAATGGAAAAGCATTTAAAACAAGATTGAAGGTTTAACCAAGATTATTAGCTGTACATCCTTGGAAAGAAATCACTTCGTTTCTCTAATATTGACCTGACAAATAAGACAAACCTTTTCACTGAACTTGCTTATAAAAAGTGATGGAAATATCAAATGGAAGTGTTAAAAACATCTTATTTTACCCGAGCCTTATACACTGTTCTATGTTAACTACAGTTTGGCTCACACATCTGTTCATTGAGGTTACAATAGTCTCAATTTCTGTTACTGATCCTCCAGAGTGGACCCCAACAAGTGTCCCCCTGCCCAGTGTCATTGGGGCCAACAGATCGAGACTGAGTTTGGTTCACAAGCAAAGGAAACTTTATATTTTGATCAGAGAATGGAGAGGTGAGAGCATGCACTACCCCGTGGGCTGTGGGCTGGGCTGCTGTGTAGAGATCCTGTCAGAGTCAGTGGGAGGGAGGGAGGCGGCGGAGCTCTCGAGGGCCGGGTTGGCTGTAGCTCAGGCTCTATATCGTGGAGTCTGCACTGGGCCCCAGGAGCTGAGGTGTCGACCCAGCCATTCTGCACTAGGAAATCTGGTCTGAAGTGCCGGGTGTGGAACCTCTGCATGCGGGACCCTAGGAGCACGTGAAATTAGACAAAGCACAAAGGATAAAAAAGGTTAGACTTGACTTTATTGCCCAGATTCTATTTTTATCTCCCAGGGATTTTTAATGGGCTTTGCTGGGGACAAACCCCTCCTCTGCCTTTTGTCCCGTTCCTCATTCTTGGAGTGCTGAGGGTGCAGACCCTTCTTCTGTAACTGCTGAGTGCTGAGTTGGGAGCCCTCATACCCTGGGGCGAGGGTCAGAGCTTCTCCCCAGCAGCCTCCCGGTGACGTTGATTGTCCCCAGGACCCCTGCCTCCCTGCTCGTCCACCTGAGCACCAGCATTGGAAGTGTTATAGATTCTAATGACCTTTAAGGGTCCAGGAAAGAGATGTGCAGAGACGCTGTGGGGGCCGGTTTCACCCCGCCCCACATTTGTTCGGCCACCTTAGGCTGACCGTCTCTGCCAGCCTAGATGCTCTGACCAGTAGTCTGCGCTTTCTTCAGTTAGGCCCCTGAATTAACGTACAAACAGCACCAGGTGTCAGAGCCCTGCCCGCTCAACTCCCAGACAGTCCAGGGTCAGTGGTGACCAAGGACCATGATGGCTACTGAGTCAACAGCCTTTTGAAGTAAACAGGAGTCCAGCCGGTCTTATTGGCCACCATCATCACGGTGTCTGTAGGCTTTTCTATGGTGACAGTGTGGTATACTGTTCCCCCGCCAAGATTATTAGCTCCCCTCTGGGTGCAGTAAGTCCTGCAAGCAGTAGTCTACTCTTTTGGGACACACTCTTGTTGTTTTATGAGAGAAACTCCAGGTCAAGTGATGTTCACACGAGTCGTCATGGTGCCCTGTTGCCCCCGGTTATCTCTCTGGATGTTGGAGTTGGAGGGTCTCCTCACTCGAGGTCGGTGTGCCCACGGAGCGAACCCTGCAACTTCAGGGCATGGTTGGTGGTTAGGATCACCACGTGGGGTCCTTTTCCCTTAGGAGGGAGGTGGCCTTTTGGGCTGCTGATTTCCAGGTTTTTAGATACCGCCAGTATCTTGGCCAGATGTGGCAGTGGGCCAAGCCCCTTAGTGACCGTAGTTTATCCTACCTGGATGGCATTCTTGCATTGTTCCATTTCAAGTGGTCCCAGTTTTTGCACTAATTCTCCAATGGCGATTCACCTTTCACCGGGAATGTAAAGGTCAAAGGGTTTAGCTAAATTAGGGAGTTCCAGGGCAAGGGTCTGAATTGACTGCTCTTTCCATTCTTGAAAGGCCACTTCTGGATTCTATTCAAAAGGATCATCATCTTTTCCTTTCAGTGTTTCATATAGAGGCCCAGCTAGTAGACTGTAGCTAGGGATCCAGAAGCAGCAAACCCTGGCCTCCCCAGGAACCCCTAAGCTGTCTTCTAGTTTTAGAAAGGGGTAAGGCTGAAAATGGTTTCTTCCCTTTCCTGGGATGGGCTTCTCTGACCTTCTGTGAGAATGAAGCCCAGGCAGGTCACCGCAGTCTGTGATATTTGAGCTTTTTCTTGGACAACTTCTATCCTTTATTGGCTTGGTAGTTCAGAGGCCTCCTTAGTAGGGCTGGTGATCAGAATGTCGTCTGCATATTGAAGGAGGGTTTCCTTTTCCAGAGGTAGAACTTTTAGGTCTTTAGCTAAGCTTTCCCCAAAGATGGTGTGGGAATTTTTGCACCCTTGGGGCCAGACGGCCCGGAAGTATTGTTTTAGTTGTATGTTGAGTCCTGCCACTCACAAGCCAAAATTTCTTGTGACTCTGGGACTAATGGAATACAAAAGAAGGCATCATTGAAGACTAATACAGAATACCATGTCCTGGTGGTTGGTAGAATGACCAGCAGGGTGTAGGAATTAGGAGCAACTGGAGGTATATCCTCGGTGGCTTCACTGACTGTCCTGACATCCTTTACCAGGTCCCCAGCAGCCCATGGGGCTCTCGTGGTCAGACCAATCCCAGAATATGGAGCTCACCTGGGCAGGTACCCCACCCCCACCCCAGCCCACGGGGCTCTCGTGGTCAGGCCCCTCCCAGGATACAGAGCTACCCTTGCAGGTACCGTGGCAGGGCTGGGCACACAGGAACCGTGCACATAGCCCTCATTGCAGAGCACCCCCAGCTCACCTGTCGCTCAGAGCTGACACAGAGCACCTCAGAGCAGGACTTGAACTAACAAACAGCAGCTGCGACAGGTCTGTGACCCTGGGCATCACTCCGTGAGGCCTCCCTCCACCTGGTCTTCCAGAGACTTCCACTGCACCCGGGGCACCAGGCCTCTGTCTCCAACCACCACCCACCCCTCCTCTCCCTGACTCCTGGGTTCCTCTCATTAGGAGAGGGTTTTCTTGAAGTTGTCTCCCACTCATGGGCCAGATAAAATGATTAGAAAACAAGCCAAAGCTGCAGCCCCTTGTCTATCCTGACTCTCAGGAGCCCACACCTGTTCCTTGGACCTGGCCGGTTCAGCAAGTTCCATTTTCTGCAACTGTGAGCCCCTGAGGGGTGATGATTGGCTGACCTGGGCAGCCTTACCGTGCCGGCCAGCCCTCCCCAGGTGTGCCTGGGTTGAGATCAATATAAATACCACTCCAGGCAGCAAGAGCCCCTGCAGCCGTGCCTGACGCCATTTTCTCTGCCCTGTCAGCAGTCTCGGGGCTGGGCTGGTGGGAGGGAGTGAGAGGCCACGGCTTTGTGGGTGGCCCAGTGTGAGTGGGGCTCTGCTGGACTTTCTGCAGCAGTTGCCAGGCTGCCACCTGCTAAAGAAGAGGATGTGTCACCCATACCTGCTGCTGGAATTTCTCCCTGGGCAGAGGTGAGGAAGGAAAAAAGCAGTGGGGGCAGGGACAGGACGGGTATCTCAGGCAGGGAAATGGAAATCTTCCAGAAGAGCACCCAGGGCCAGGACCATCCTGGCTGGCCTGCAGGCACCAAGTCGGCCGGCATGCTGTCACTCGTGTGGCTCTATGGCCCTTCCTCTAGGCTTTCAAGTCCTTGTATATATTCAGGTGTTTTACCTGGGACGGGTGGGAATAGTTCAGCAGCAACTGGCCTGGGGCTCAGCTCACGTTTACTCACAGATGCCTCGGCACGGTGCCCCAGCTTTGCAATGAGGACGCTTGTTGCGTGGGGGCTGCTGGCTGAATGGGAGACGATTCCCCACCACTGACCAACTTCAGAATTGTTTACAACTGGAGCAAGTGCCCTGATACGGTTTTCCTCTGTGTAACTGGTGGGTTCTGTGTTTTTTTTCTCTTTTTCGTTTTTGGTTCAAGGTAGATTTTATTCCTCTTTTTTGTATTTACAGATATAAGCATGGAAATAATTTATTCATATAAATACATGTATGTGCAGGGAATAATTGTTTTTTCTGTTTTATTTTTTAAATTTTACTTCTTTTTAATTTTGAATTTTATTTTATATTTTTATACAGCAGGTTCTTATTGGTTATCTATTTTATACATATAAATGTATACATGCCAATCCCAGTCTCTCAACTCCTCCCACCACCACCCCCCCAACAGCTTTCCCCCCTTGTTGTCCATACGTTTGTTGTCTACATCTGTTGCTCTGTTTATGCCTTGCAAAATGGTTAATCTGTACAGTTTTTCTAGGTTCCACATATATGCATGAATATACAAGATTTGTTTTTCTCTTTCTGACTTACTTCACTCTGTATGACAGTCTCTAGATCCATCGACGTCTCTACAAATGACCCAATTTCATTCCTTTTCATGGCTTAGTAATATTCCATTTTATATATGTACCACAGCTTTATGCATTCGTCTGTCTGTGGGCATTTAGGTTGCTTCCATTACCTCGATATTGTAAATAGTGATGCAATGAACATTGCGGTGAATGACTCTTTTTGATTTATGGTTTTGTCTGGGTATATGTCCAGGACTGGGATTGCTGTATCATATGGTAATTCTATTGTTAGTTTCTTAAGAAATTCCATATTGTTCTCCATAATGACTGTATCAATTTATATTCCCAACAATAGTGGAAGAGGGTTCCTTTTCTCCACATCCTTTCCAGCATTTTTTGTTTGTAGATTTTCAATGATGCCTATTCTACCAGGTGTGAGGTGATACCTCATTGTTGAATCCATTTCGTTGAGCAAGGGGTAGCTCTTGTCTATTACATATTTGGCTTATGGAACGGTATCTGTGCTAATTTCAAACTCTGCTTTTATGCAGCACCCCAACTCACCTTCCCCCTTAAGCAGGCATAAGTTGGTTTTCTAAACTTGAGACCCTGTTCTGTTTTGTAATTCAGTTCATGTGTAGCCAAGTTCACATTCCGTGTATTAGTGATACCTTATGATGTTTCTTTTTCTGTGTGACTTATTTCAGTTAAAATCATCGTGCCTCAATCCACTCATTATGCTGGTACGGGCCTGGTGACATAGATTTCATTGCTGAGTGGTATTCTGTTGTACAGAAGTACCGCAACTTCTTTATCCATTATTTGCTCTCTGGGATATTTAACATGTGCCGTAGAAGAGATTCCTGTAAAAAGAGCCGTCCCAAATTTTGGGGTTGCTGTGTCTTTTTGATTTTAATTTCCCTAAGCTATAGGACCATAAGTGGAAGTGCCCTAGGCTCTGTTGCTTTGTTTTTTAGATGTTTCAGGAAACACCATACACTTCTCCCGAGTGGCTGTTGGCAATTTACATCCCGCCCATCAGCATAACAAGGCTCCCAGTTCTCCATGGCCTGTCCTGCCTTTCTGGATTTTACACTTTATTCTGATGGCCCTTTTGACCGGGGGGCAGTGAGACTTCATGGTAGTGCAGATTTCCTTTGCAAGCTTGCTTGGTTGGCCAAAAAGGGCGTATGCGTTTTTTCCTGAATATATTCAGGAAAAAACGCATATGCCCTTTTGGCAAAGTGCATCATTGTGGACGTTCTGCCTCTTTTCCTACGCTTTCAATGCAATTCCAGTCTACCTCCTGAAATCGGTATCCTGCAATTCTGCCCCGCTTTCAAGTCCTCTTGGCAGCCTTACTTCAGTCTATTTTTGGACGATAGCTGTCATTTATAACTCTGCAGGTTTGTGAATTACAGAGCCCCTGAGCTCCTTTCTTCAACTCGCTTTCTTGTGAGCTGGCCGCAACACCGCAGGATGGCTTCAGGCCCTAATCTGTTTCCGCCACGGCACGCTGAGCCTTTGGTTAATTCCTCTTCCTAGTGGGAAATGAGAGTTAAATTTGCCCGTCCAGACACCTCCAGATAGTCTCTCATTGGTTCTCCCTATTCCTGTTCATCTTCCGCAGAAATTGCAAACTGGGCCAAACAGGAGGTTAAAGGCACTGACTGTCCAAGTCGGGAGAGTGTTAGTAAAGCATCTGGAATGTTGCACCCGAGTACCAGGGTATGAAAACTGAGACATATTTGAACACGTCTCCCGATCACACGGTTGATCATACTCTGGGTTCCACATGCATGTTTTAGCTGAAGGAAGAATACCTTAAACTTGGGTAGTTGAAACCCGTGGAATGGGTACCATGCAATATGACTTCAAAGGGTCTTCATTTGCTCACCGAACCTCTCCAATCCTATCACTGCTGCGTTTATGCCCCTGTACACATGCTTGATTCTCTTTCGGAGACATAGCAATCCATAGGTTTTAAGATACTTACTAGTCAGGTACATTCTTAGGCGTTTAATATGGGGTGTTGAGTCCATTTCGTTGAGCAAGGAGTAGCTCTTGTCTATTCCATATTTGGCTTAAGGAACTTTATCTGTGCTCATTTCAATCTCTGGTTTTATGCAGCACCCCAACTCACCTTTACCCTTAAGCAAGCATAAGTTGGTTTTCTAAATTTGAGACGCTGTTCTGTTCTTTAATTCAGTTCCTGTGTAGCCAAGTTTACATTCCGTGTATTAGTGATATCTTTTGATGTTTCTTTTTCTGTGTGACTTATTTCAGTTAGAATCATCGTACCTGAATCCACTCATTATGCTGCTACGGGCCTGATGACATAGATTTTTTTGCTGAGTGATATTGCATTGTACGTAAGTACCACAAGTTCTTTATCCATTTTTCACTTTCTGTGATATTGAACTTGTACGGTAAACGAGGTTCTTGTAAACAGAGGCGTCCCAAACTTTGGGGTGGCTGTGTCTTTTTGATTTTAATTTCCCTAAGCTATAGGACCATAAGTGGAAGTGCACTAGGCTCTGTTGCTTTGTTTTTTAGATGTTTCAGGAAACACCATACACTTCTCCGGAGTGGCTGTTGGCAATTTACATCCCGCCCATCAGCATAACAAGGCTCCCAGTTTTCCATGGCCTGTCCTGCCTTTCTGGATTTTACACTTTTTTCAGATGGCCCTTTTGACCGGGGGGAAGTGAGACTTCATTGTAGTGCAGATTTCCTTTGCAAGCTTGCTTGGTTGGCCAAAAAGGGCGTATGCGTTTTTTCCTGCATATATTCAGGAAAAAACGCATATGCCCTTTTTGGCCAAGTGCATCACTGTGGACGTTCTGCCTCTTTTCCTATGCTTGAAATGCAATTCCTGTCTACCTCCTGAAATCGGTTTCCTGCAATTCTGCCCCGCTTTCAAGTCCTCTTGGCAGCCTTACTTCAGTCTATTTTTGGACGATAGCTGTCATTTATAACTCTGCAGGTTTGTGAATTACAGTGCCCCTGAGCTCCTTTCTTCAACTCGCTTTCTTGTGACCTGGCCGCAACACCGCAGGATGTCTTCAGGCCCTAATGTGGTTCCGGCATGGCACGCTGAGCCTTTGGTTAATTACTCTTCCTGGTGGGAAATGAGAGTTAAATTTGCCCGTCCAGACACCTCCAGCTATTCTTTCATTGGTTCTCGCTATTCCTGTTCATCTTCCGCAGAAATTGCAAACTGGGCCAAACAGGAGGTTAAAGGCGCTGACTCTCCAAGTGGGGAGAGTGTTAGTAAAGCGTCTGGAATGTTGCACCCGAGTACCAGGGGAGGAAAACTGAGACATATTTGAACACGTGTCCCGTTCACATGGTTGATCATACTTGGGTTCCACATGCATGTTTTAGCTGAAGGAAGAATACCTAAAACCTGGGTAGTTGAAACCCGTGGAATGGGTACCATGCAATATGACTTCAAAGGGTCTTCATTTGCTCACCGAACCTCTCCAATCCTATCACTGCTGCGTTTATGCCCCTGTACACATGCTTGATTCTCTTTCGGAGACATAGCAATCCATAGGTTGTAAGATACTTACTAGTCAGGTACATTCTTAGGCGTTTAATATGGGGTGTTGAGTCCATTTCGTTGAGCAAGGAGTAGCTCTTGTCTATTCCATATTTGGCTTAAGGAACTTTATCTGTGCTCATTTCAATCTCTGGTTTTATGCAGCACCCCAACTCACCTTTCCCCTTAAGCAAGCATAAGTTGGTTTTCTAAATTTGAGACCCTGTTCTGTTCTGTAATTCAGTTCCAGTGTAGCCAAGTTTACATTCCGTGTATTACTGATATCTTATGATGTTTCTTTTTCTGTGTGACTTACTTCAGTTAGAATCATCATACCTGAATCCACTCATTGTGCTGCGAAGGGCCTGATGACACAGATTTCATTGCTGAGTGATATTGCTTTGTAAGTAAATACCACAACTTCTTTATCCATTTTTCACTTTCTGCGATGTTGAACTTGTACTGTAAACGAGGTTCTTGTAAACAGAGCCGTTCCAAACTTTGGGGTGGCTGTGTCTTTTTGATTTTAATTTCCCTAAGCTATAGGACCATAAGTGGAAGTGCCCTAGGTTCTGTTGCTTTGTTTTTTAGATGTTTTAGGAAACACCATACACTTCTCCCAAGTGGTTGTTGGCAATTTACATCCCGCCCATCAGCATAACAAGGCTCCCAGTTCTCCATGGCCTGTCCTGCCTTTCTGGATTTTACACTTTTTTCAGATGGCCCTTTTGACCGGGGGGAAGTGAGACTTCATTGTAGTGCAGATTTCCTTTGCAAGCTTGCTTGGTTGGCCAAAAAGTGCATATGCATTTTTTCCTGAATATATTCAGGAAAAAACGCATACGCCCTTTTTGGCCAAGTGCATCATTGTGGACGTTCTGCCTCTTTTCCTATGCTTTCAATGCAATTCCAGTCTACCTCCTGAAATCGGTTTCCTGCAATTCTGCCCCGCTTTCAAGTCCTCTTGGCAGCCTTACTTCAGTCTATTTTTGGACGATAGCTGTCATTTATAACTCTGCAGGTTTGTGAATTACAGTGCCCCTGAGCTCCTTTCTTCAACTCGCTTTCTTGTGACCTGGCCACAACACCGCAGGATGGCTTCAGGCCCTAATCTGATTCCGGCACGGCATGCTGAGCCTTTGGTTAATTCCTCTTCCTGGTGGGAAATGAGAGTTAAATTTGCCCGTCCAGACACCTCCAGCTAGTCTCTCATTGGTTCTCGCTATTCCTGTTCATCTTCCGCAGAAATTGCAAACTGGGCCAAACAGGAGGTTAAAGGCGCTGACTCTCCAAGTCGGGAGAGTGTTAGTAAAGCGTCTGGAATGTTGCACCCGAGTACCAGGGTACGAAAACTGAGACATATTTGAACACGTCTCCCATTCACATGGTTGATCATACTCTAGGTTCCACATGCATGTTTTAGCTGAAGGAAGAATACCTTAAACCTGGGTAGTTGAAACCCGTGGAATGGGTACCATGCAATATGACTTCAAAGGGTCTTCATTTGCTCACCGAACCTCTCCAATCCTATCACTGCTGCGTTTATGCCCCTGTACACATGCTTGATTCTCTTTTGGAGACATAGCAATCCATAGGTTTTAAGATACTTACTAGTCAGGAACATTCTTAGGCGTTTAATATGGGGTGTTGTGTCCATTTCGTTGAGCAAGGAGTAGCTCTTGTCTATTCCATATTTGGCTTAAGGAACTTTATCTGTGCTCATTTCAATCTCTGGTTTTATGCAACACCCCAACTCACCTTTACCCTTAAGCAAGCATAAGTTGGTTTTCTAAATTTGAGACCCTGTTCTGTTCTGTAATTCAGTTCCTGTGTAGCCAAGTTTACATTCCGTGTATTAGTGATATCTTATGATGTTTCTTTTTCTGTGTGACTTATTTCAGTTAGAATCATCATACCTGAATCCACTCATTGTGCTGCTAAGGGCCTGATGACATAGATTTCATTGCTGAGTGATATTGCTTTGTAAGTGAATACCACAACTTCTTTATCCATTTTGCACTTTCTGCGATGTTGAACTTGTACTGTAAACGAGGTTCTTGTA